>NC_057847.1:24277500-24462500 GCF_910594005.1 Cervus elaphus
CAACTTCGCAAAAGAAAGTGAATGAATAAATACTTCATAACTGCTGGTAGAGCAGACTGGGTCCTGTAATGAAGAAAAGATTTATGTCACCTTATTTCAGCCCAAATAGCAGCAGCCTCGGCTTGTCTCAGCCCAGTGCTTCTATTTAAATGTTACTTTCATATATTATGTGGCATTAATTTAACTATAGCTCATTAAGGCAGAATGAAATGGTTAAATTAACTTATCAACCCATAATGATGATGAATGAGGTATTAATTCAGATACAAGCTGGGCAATTTGCAAGTTTACGCATTCTGATGGTTCTCAAATAACATTTTGAATAGCGGGTCAGCGCCTCAATCAATTACATAAGCATGTAAAGTCGGTCTCTCGGAAAAAAATCCTTTTTCATGCATATGCATTAAAACATGTTCGCAATTATCCTCGGAAATTGCCTTCATTGGATTAAGCAGCAGCCTTGGACGCGGGTTCTGATCTTCCCTGGGCTTTTATTAAAGCTCTGAGCAGCTTTGGCAATAACAGAGCGGATGGGCTGTTTGTTTAGAGTGTTTACCAAAGAAAGGGGCCGGCGGGGCGCGCCAGTTGATAAACACGGACCCATCTTCTTGGGAGAATTTGCTAGAATCGCCTGCTAGCCCAGCGGCTGGGGAGAGAGTGCTGTCAGCCAAGACGTCGGCCCGGGGTTCGGCTTTCTCGGCCCATCACAAATGGTTGCCTCAAAGCCAGCCTTGGGCGCGGGCTATGTTTGTCAGCGAAACACCGTGCCCCAGCGTGGTCCAGGGTTCGTCCTCCAAAGAGACTTTCACGGGGGCTGAGAGGGTGAACCTGGCCGTCTCCTGCGACCCTTGGCTCCTCCAATCCAGACTGAGACGGTTTACTTATTCCTGGGACGAGGATTGCAGGCAGGGGGATTTAATGAGTCCTTCAGGCACGAGCTGAGTCAAGGAGACGGTGACCCCGATGTTTCCACCCCCATGCCAAGACTTGGGGAACCTCGTGGGTAGGGGGGTTGGGTGGAAGTCGAGCCCAGGTCCCACCCGGGAGTGGAAGCTGCGGGAGGGCAGGGCTTGGCATCAGGTCTCTAAGCCCCAGTCTCTCTCCCTTCTCCCTAGCTAGCCGCGCTGGTTTGCCGATACTTTTGTGGAGGCCTGACTCTAGTCTCTCAGAAAAAATCAGAGCCCCTGGGCAGAAGGCTTTGTGGACAAGCAAGAGGGATTAAAATGGGTGTTCCACTGGGGCCTCTTTACATTCCATTTCCCCCACCACTACCTTTTTTTTTTTTTTTTTTTCAAATTTCGCGCAGTTAACTCTTAAGCGCTTTCCATTTGCCAGATTTCCCCCACCCACCCCCCTTTTTTTGTGTGTGTTATTGTTGTTTGGTTTTGGTTTTTTGTTTGTTTTTGTTTTAAATCTTGGGCAGTAAACACTTTAGCGCCTTCCATTTGCCAGGTGCTGTCAAAAGCACTTTTCACATATTAGCTCATTTAATTCTCACTCTACTCTTACAGTTTCTATTATCATCTCCATTTTACGGAGACATAAACTGGGCTGCATGATGAACACTCCAAGGGGTAGACCGGAGTTCAGCCTGCGCTGCTCAGGTCCCGTTTCTGATCTCAGCCACTGGGCTAAGCTGCCCCAGAGGGCTCGGCCTGAGAGAGGGTGTGTGCGGGTACTCAGAGAAGGAGCTGCCCTCCGAATGGGGGGCGGGGGACGGGGGAATCCCATGGGATAGATCGTTGGCGTTGACCAGGCAAGAAGACCTCTTGAGCCAGCAGAACGCTGTGACTCCGGTGCCGGTGCCGTTGCCGGGCCAGCAGAGGGGGTTTCGGGTGGGGTGGCCTATCCTCCCCCCCACCCCCACTCTCGACCCCATTTGGGAATCAATCGCGGGCAGGCCTTTCCCCACTATAGGCGGGTCCCCTGGTGGAGGGTTGCCGGGATCGCCACTTGAAATCAGCCAACTTCTGCTTTCTCAGGTTCAACCCTGGCAGGGGGTTCGGCCCGGGGGCTCCGCAGCGAGATGCCCAGCCAGACATTCTCCACCCCATTTCGCACACGGAGCAGGAGGACCAGGCGCGAAGGCACCTAAGGGTGGTCTGGCGTTTCTGCGAGGGCAGCAGGGAGAGGGGAGTAAAGCCGCGAGCTGGGGAAGACAGCTCCGCAGGGGCGGGGTCTCCAAAATCGCTGCATGCGGTGGGAGTGGGGGTGGGGGTGGGGTCCCTCCGCTGGATCGCCATGGGAGCCCCCTCTAGGTTGGGATCCTTTCCACCCTCCCTGAGTGGGAAGCGGTGTTCTCTGCGGTTTCCAAATGGGCTGGACTGAGGAACCAAGCCAGGAGACGCAAATGAGACGGGAAATGAGGGGGAAAGCTTCAAGGCTGCAGTCTCCGTAGCGACTGCTTGTACTTGGTCTTCGCCTGCATTACGCCCTTCCCCCATTCATTCTGCCAAGGCTTGTCACTCCCACCAGCCCCCTCGCTGATTGTCCAGGTCACCTGGGGGCAGGGGTTGGTGCCTTGTAAAAGTTGATCACCAGTCAGATGCTTGGGTCCGGGAATGGTGACTGGCAGGCAAAGTCTGCCCAGCTCCAGGACAGGCCACCTCTGAAAGCATGGCGGACAACGCTCTGTCAGCCCAACTGCAGGCGGCCCCTAGGGGAATGTGACCGGTTCAAGAAAGTGCTCAGTAGGCTCCCAGCCCCTCCCAGCTCCTTTCTGACCACCAGGCTGTCCAGAGAGGCCATGTGGAAGTTAGGTTCAGAGTGTCATTCAGGAACACCCTAATCAGCTCCTCAGGCCCCTCAACTCCTATTCACCCTGGGGTCACCTCCCCAGCCACCTTGCTTTCTTTGATTTCTTTCCTCCCCCCAGCTCCGCTCCTCTGTGCCTCGCCACCCCCCACCCACTCCTGTGTTCTCCTCCTTTAGCCTTGGATGTCCAGGCAGGCCAAGTGTTGGGTTTTAGCTAAGGATCTGCACAGAACAGAAGCTCAGAAAATGTTTGTTGACTGAACAAATGAATAAATGATGGGAACAGAGCAGAGGCTAAAGGCTCCTGAAGTGCCCAGGGCAGCTAATGGGAAGGGTAGGGCGTGCTGAGGAAAGCCTGGGTCTGGAAACACTGGGCTTAACTGTCACCCTTAATCAGAGGGCAATGGATGGCGGGGCTCCCCAGAGCCAGTGACTTATAGTCAGGGTCCAGTTGGGTATAGTCTCCAACTGGGGTGCTATGAAGGGAGTTTCAAAAGGACTGGGGGTTGAGGGGCACTAGGTTTCCCATTGGGCCCAGTTATCTCCACATCCACCATCCACAGCCCCAAATCCTTTGCAGCCTTCAAACCTCTAAGAATCAATCCCCTACTCCCCCCCCCCCCCGCAAAAAAGAAAAAAAAAAAAAAAAAGATATGGCCTGGAAACTGAATAGGTCTTGATGTCCCAGGAAGCATCCAGATGAGAGAAAATTGGATGAGAGGGCAGAGATATCCTAGAAATTTGACCAGATCTCCAAGCAGAGAAAAGAGACTTAGGAACATGGAATTGAGAGACCTGGACCCAGAGAGGTCCCTAGGGTGGTGACAGATTGATGATGAAGCAGCTCAGAGGTCAGGCGGAGTAGCATCAGACTCAGGAACCATTAAGCCCAAGGTAGGTCCAGACCTGGGGATGAGACTGGACAGAGCTGCAATTTGAAGATAGGTCTCTCAGGTGGCAGGCCTCAGGTCTTAGGAGGAGTGGCTCCTGGGGGGCAGGGGAAAGGGAGGATAAGGTTTGGAGATGGACAGCTATTCTGGATCTAAGGGCACTGTGGGGAAATCTTGTAGAGTCAGGTTCTAACTGGCCTCCTCACCTGGCAAGAGTCTTCTTCTCCCACTGCTGACATTTCCCCAAACTGGGAGGCTGTAAGACCTAGTGATTTGAATCCCCACTCTGTCCCTCATTGGTGGTGTGAACACAGGCAAGTTACTGGTCTTTTTTGTGCCTTAATTCCCTCATCCATAGAAGAGGGATAGTCCTACTGTAATGGATTATTGGGAAGATTGAGTTAGTATGAGTTAGTATGTGTAATGCAAACACCACATAGGACCTGTCCTTAAAGTCTGGTTCATAGGGAAGAGTCTGTGGACCCGGCATTACTCCCTCCTTTGGCTACCCTCACCCTTTCTTGCCCACTGCTCTTTGAGCTTCCAAGGCTGAGCCCAGTCTATGGAAGGCTCTGCCCCAGAACCTAGCCAGATCCAGGCCTCAGGTCAAGGAAGGAGGATCACCTATTTCTATTTCCAGTCAGGTAGCCAGTAGGATAGGGTGGGAGATGCTAGGTACAGCCTGTGCTGCTTCCAGAAAGGCAAAACAGGGGGAAAGACCTTATCTTGAGCATAACTATGTCCTGCTTGGACACCATGCTAAGCATGGGGAAACCGGAAGGAAAACAAGACGAAAAAGTAAGTCTTTTATTTTATTTAATCCTCACAAGGATCTTAAGAGTTTCCCGCCTGCATTATGACCAATTATTCCTATTTTACAGCTGAGAAAACAGAAGCTGGAAGTGGTTAAGCAACCTGCCCCCAAGGTTATACTACTCAAACCTAGAAAGCCAAGACCAGAATCCAGAGAAGATGAGTCTGTCCCTAGGCTGAGGCCTTCAGCAGGGTTTTGCCTCCCTTTCCCCACCCCCTCTCCAGCAGAGTCCCTGAAAATGTTTGTTGGTGGTTCCCTATAGTTTGTTGGTGGGTGGTATGGGAAAAAAAAAAAAGGCTCAGGGAGCCCAATCGAGCCCTGCAGGCCACATTTTGCCTCCTGGTACCAACAATCTCCAGATCTTATCTAAAATTAAATGAGCAGCATATCAGGCTCCTCCTTGCTGGAGCTCAGGTCTATTAATCTCTGTGTATTTCAGTTTTCTCATCTGTAAAATGGATATATTAGACTTCTTTCATTTGGATTGTTGGGACCCTTTTTTGAGAAAATAGACTTTTAAAGTTTGTTGGGCACGTAAACTTTAGTGTTTCAGCGTTCAGTAAATGATAGACATTGTAGTTATTTTTCTTCCCATCCCTGGCGCCTACAGGCAGGAGACAAGGCCAGCTGGAGATGCGGACTGGGCTCGCTCAAGAGTGTGAGCCCCCTTAACGTGTGTTTCCAGTCTTCGCCTCGATTGCGATTTTGAAATTTACGGGAGGGCTGGGGCTGCGCTGCTTGCTGACCGCACAGGGCAGGTGGGCAGGACCTTGAGGGTTCCGGGGTCTTTGGGCTGCTAGAACCGGCGACGCCAGCTGGATGGGCGGTAGTCCCATCAAGCGAAGGGATGATATTCTTAAAGCACCGTGGTCAGAAGTGCGGGGGTGAGATGGAGTTGGGGCGGGCCAGGCTGGGAACAGCGTTGTTCACCCCGCCCCGGAAGCATCCTGGGAGCCGGCAGAAGCGGACCCTGAGTCTGCCCTTGGGGAGCCCAATGAGTAATACCAGGGGACCGTAGGGACATGGGGAGAGCTCCAGGTGAGGAAGAGATGCTGACCCAGGAGGCTGGAGCCGCTGGCTGTGCCAGGAAAGTGCAGGCTTAAGCTTCTAGAATCTTCTGTAGAAACCTTAATTTTCCCTCTCGGAAAAGGAGCCTCTTGAAAGCCTGCAATCAGACTTGCTCCTGGTTGGTCTTAACGAACTTCTACCTACAAGTGTCTCCTTAGTAGGTCGTGCTGCTTATTATGACGAGTGAACCCATTAGAAACTTTCACATTTCGAAAAATGAGAAGTGGCAGACCTCATTTGTGTTCCTGGAGTCCCTGCCGCCTCTTTGGCGGGTGACCGGTAGAACTCTGGACGTCTGCCCTCCACGTGCTGCGCAAACCTGAGCGTTCCCCAGCTTGTGGGTGCCCACGTGGTTTCTGGCGGCTGGGGGACAAAGGCAACTGGAGCGTGGGGAAAAGATAGAGGCCCAGACCCTCAGAGACTTGGCCTTAAAAGTGGCGAGGTGCCCTGCCTCTTGTCCATTCTCCAACTGGTGCGCGCGGGTCAGGATTCAGGAGCCGGGTCACACTATACAGGGCTCAGGTTCCCGCGGGGGCAGCGGCGAGGCCAGGCGCCCGGCGCGCGCAGAACCCTTCCTGGCTGTCTCTTCTCTTCCCCGGCCGGCGGAGCCGGGCCCGCCGCAGCCTGGCAGGCCCGGAAGGGGGACGAGACCTCAGACCTGATCCTGGTGCTCCTCACGTGAGGAAGGTCCGTCACTTCTACCAGCTACCAGCACATCGAGAGTTTGCCGTACCTCGCACCACTCTGTCCTTGGGCGCTAGCGGCCTTGTTTGGCCAGAGGATTTTTTTTTTTTTTTTTAAGACGAAAGTAAAAAAAAAACGTTGTTCTTTTGACCCAGTGGTCACTCCTGGCCCCACAGCCACCTTTGGTTCTCTCTCCCTTTTTCTTTGAAGTAACAGAAACTAAAGGTCACAGACGTGCTACTATCCTGCAGTAACCAGGGGATGTCAAGGTTGGGTCCGCAGCCGCATACTCAGAGACAGCCGAGGGCTTGTTGGCAGCGCCGCTGGACCCATAAATTCTGAACCTGGCCCCGGACTCTGCGCCTTTCGCAATATAGTCAGTTGCGCAGCGAAGGTCGGAGGAGCCGGGCGTCGGCCCGTGGCGCCGAGTGGGGACAAGGTCTCGGCAGCCGCCCAGGGAGGGCCGGAAGGAGCCCTTGGGGCCGGGCTGGCCCGGCGACGAGCTGGGCGGGGAGTGCCCGCAGCGTTTTCCCCGGTAAACGCGCCCGCCTCTGGCCGCGCGGGCCTACTACCCGGGGAGTGAGTGGCGGTTAGAAAAGCTTTTCCGGGGATGCCCAGAAACGTCCGGCGGTTTCCTGGGAAGTGTGGCCCCTCAGACGTTGCTCTAAGGGGAGCGGGGCCTCTCGTTTCCAAAGGGCTGGGACACTGGTTTTTCGACAAGGTGCCGTCGGTGTTTCTGCCCGGCGCCTGCTACCCGGAGCTTCACACGGTCCGCACGGCCTCAGTGGTTGTGGGAGGCAGGTGCGTCCACGTGCGCCTTCCACCGCGTGGCAAAGGGTCAGCAGACGTTGAGGCTCTGGCGATGCCCAGATTTTCCGTCTGGCTGCTTTTCTAAGGTTCATTAATAAACAAGACTTGGACTACTGAGGCTTAAGTCCCTGAAAGAGCGCTTGCCCCTCGAGTACGCACCCCACACACATCTTCTTTCCTCACCCTTCCCCTCCACCCTTAGTGGAGACGCTAAGATCCCTGTCCAGTCAGCCCTACGGGGAGCGCCAGTGAAACAGTGTGGGCTTCAGAGCGGTCCCACACTCACCTGAGGGGGAACACTGGGACACTTTCGCAGCCTCCCCCTTCACCTGGATCACTTAATTGCTCTGAGACCTTGGGCAACTTACTTGACCTTTCTTGGTGTCCTTCTCTGTGTAATGGAAATAAATAATAGTCCTACCTCAGAGGGCGGGTGTGGGGGGTGGGGGGGGTGGTGGTGCCCTGAGCATTTCTGGAGTTATTTCATGTCCCATAAAAAGTAGTATGTGGCTTGTTTTTAGAAGACGATAAATGTCATTTCCCTTTAAGCACACAATCAGGGTAAACTCAAGATCCTGTGTCTCCTGTAACACACAGGCACGATGAGACCCAGTGGACTCAGGATCTGTGAATATGAAATGCTGCAGAGGAGTGGGTGCTCAATGTAGGCCGGTGGGCTTAGTAATGCCAGGACTGCTTTGACTGAACCGATTTGAGAAAAATTCCTTTCCACTTCCGTTTTTGTGCCTCTCTCTCCTGTTTGTGCTTTTCTCCCTGTTTGTTGTGAAACACCTCCTTCCCACTCTATTCCCCTGCCTGTCTGAAAAGCTAAGGCAACATTTGCCACTCCCACCGTCCAGAAACTCATTTCAAAGGGCACAGAAAAGCAATGGATAAATTTTTCGTTGCAAACGGCCCAGTGAAAATAATGTGGGTTTAGAAGTAATCTGTCTTCTGGTCTCTGTTACTCTACAATGGCAAATTCACTACACTCTGATTCTTCATTTCCTCATCTGTAAAATGGGGATGATGATAATAATGCTTCTTTAACAGATCTTTGTGGAAATTAAAGGAAATAATCTATGTGAAGCGTTTCCTACTGGCAATACAGAAAGACAGAGCCAACAATTCACTGAAAGCAATAACCACAATAATAAGCCCCCCTCAATATCAATAAAACCTAAACAAAGAGGAGAGACCCCACAACATACATTTCCAGTACTGATTGATTAGGGCTTATTTTTGCTCAGGTTGAGAGATCAACAGAAATAAGAGTTCAGTCCAGTTTCAGAGAGGGGGTTCAAGACACTCAGATGAGAAGGGACAGCTGTGCCCAGTTTGTCACTTTAAAACTCAAGACAGGCCCCCATCAAGCCTGGGGATATTTTTCTGCAAACACATCTTAGTTTCTCCAGTATCAATGCAGGAAATTGTCATGTATTAGAGGAAGGCTGAAGATAAAACATAGTCACACATGATAAAACTGCAGAATTACTCCAGATATGCTGAAGTGTACTTTTAAAACAGGGAGAAAATCCAAACCTATTTTTTTTAATGCTTTCAACTATTCAAAGTGAATATTTGTATTGCTTCTCATTTTATGTCTCTTTTCTCCACATAAATATGTATCTATTTTGCATGTGTGTTTATGCTAAGTCGCCTCAGTCATGTCCAACTGTTTGCAACCCCATGGACTGTAGCTCGACTGGCTCCTCTGTCCTTGGGGATTCTTTAGGCAATAATAGTGGAGTGGGTTGCCATGCCCTCCTCCAGTGGATCTTCCCAACCCAGGGACTGAACCTGAGTCTATTCTGTCCCTTACATTGGCAGGTGGGTTCTTTACCACTAGCGCCACCTGGGAAGTGCATCTATTTTGCATATATATGTGCAAATTTTCCTTTTGTGTGAGAGGTTTTGAAATTAATCAAATTATTAAATTTTTAAATTCATGGTTTCTATTAAAAATCATAGATAACAAAGATTTTTCTTTCTCTATTCTTCATATAAAAACCCCAACCTGTCCAACAAAATAGAATTTATCATCTCTAGTTAATTTTGTAAAATCTATTTAGTTATTCTTTGGGTTGTGCTCTCCATCCTCTTAAAAATATGAACCCATCAATTATATTAGCCATATGGCTTGATCATAACAGCTAATTTCCATTTCATAATGTAATTGTTGTTTAAACACTGACAATTTATTAGCCAAGGTGTTTGGGAAAGTTCTCTCTGGCTCTGTCTTTTTAAAATGATGATTGAAATAACTATAAAAACTCAAAGCCATTAGACTGTTAGTTTTCCTGGTTTTAGATTCTATGGCTCCTCAGCATAAAATATCTCCAAGGAGAATCTTCTATTTGCCCTGTGGTCCTGGAACTCACAACATGGACGTCCAGGGCAGCTTTGTTTTCTTTGCCAGACACAGACTTTGAACGGTGAGAATTTGATGTAATGGGAGGGGCACACCAGGCTCCTGGGTTATGTTGGACATGAGTGCTGATTGGAAAGGCTGTACAGTCATACATTACTGCAAACAAACATGTCATCCTTCAGTGATCTTAATGCTTTGTTCCGTTAAATGTACTCCCTCACATAAGTGGCAGTGTATTTACCGGTAAACAGATGTTCTCCACTATCATCTCAGAATTAGAAAGCTGTGGTTTATGGTTTGCTTTAAGCTCTGAGTTTCTCATTTCCCTGAGTATTTTCCAGAGTCATTTCTGTTTTTTTCCCTACCTATCTGAGTTTTGGTTCTATCATGACCTTATTTTTGGTTTAGGGATAAAATTTTCCTGCCATTGTAATGCACATTTTATGGGCCTCTAGAAGTATTCACATATAATACATTAAAGAAAGATGTAGAACATAACACTAAAACACGCCATATTTAAGGTAATTTGGCTTTAATACAGTCTGACTTAAAGGATATGGTTTTAATGACCTGCTCTATATATCCCTTAGTTTAAAATAAAAGAAACTTTGTCAGCCTGTCTCCTAGAAGATGGAACTTAAATGCCAGATAGATGGCTGGTCTATTAATAGGCAAAATGATTTGACTTTAAGTCAGTTGAGGAAAGGTGAAATCTTTTGGTAAGTTAGCCTACTCTCAATTAACTAGAATTTTTAAAAACTTACATTAAGTGTGTAATTTACATTAAGTGCATAATTACATTACATTTCATTATAGTTATTTATGATCTATTCTTGATTATATATTCTGATAAAGACACTCCATTCAGGTGTGCTTCATTGAAAGCATTTGTTAAGAGCATGAGTAGGTTTTCAGATCTTAGCTCTTAAGAAGAGGTGTTTATCTTAAAGGCCTTCTGTCATCTTCACCTGTTTACTGGACCACAGGTGGGTGGATGGGCTTAGCATTAGATCTCTGCTCTCAGGACGATGAACTTGCTACCACTTTATCAACAGAACCAAGACTTCTTCCCCAAGGATATGCCTACAAAAATAAAAGTTTATACAATAATTAAATTGAGAGTGGCTAACAGTGCCTTGAAATAGTAGGTGATCGATCATTATTGAGCATGGGTAGGTATCATAGACCTTACATTTGTTCATGCTATTATTATTATTATTTTTTTTAATAAAAATAATTGAAATGTAGCATCCATAGAGAAAGTGTATTTATCTGTTCTTCTGTTGTTTGACATTTAGGCTATATATCCAGTTGGGGCTATTTTGAATATTGCTGCTATGAACATTCTTGTACGTGTTTGTTGGTGCACATAGGTGTGCCTTTCTGGTGAGCATAACACCTAGGATTGGAATTGCTGGGTATCATGTATTATATTGATCTCTCTTCCTACTAAGGATTATGTAATACTTCAGTGGCATCCCATCTAACTCAGAATAAAAGTTAATGGCCTTGCAATTACTTACAGAGCCCTAAACAATTTGGTCTTGACACCAGTCTCCTTCTTGCTGCCTCTACCGCAGCTAAGGTTAGCTCCAGGCTGTTCCTAGAACATGCCAGATCTGCCACCAAGTTAGGGCCTTTGCCCTTGCCATTTCTCTTTGCCTGATAGTGCCTCCTCCAAATATTTGCAAGGCCCCTTCCTTAACTCCCTCACTTGACTCAAAGGCTACCTTCTCAGTAAGGCCTTTCCTACAGTCAGTTAAAGCTGCAACCCCTCCCTATTACTCCATTACACTCATTATTTTTCTTCGCTTTCTGTTTTTCCATAGCACTGATCAGTATCTGGCATGCTATATGTTTTTATTTGTTTGTTTTGAGTTTTCTCTCACTAGAAAATAAACTCTAAAAAAAAAGTGTTTTTTTTCCTCTTTACTGCTGTATCTGCTGCTACATCAACAACATGTTAGTTCTAGAATAGTGCCTGATAAATAAATAGATGTTTAAATAGATAGTTATTGAACTAATAAATCAATGGATGAGAAGAGGAGGCCATACTGGCCTCAAGCTACTGTAAAAGAGGCATAAAATATGGCAGTAGGTTCCAGCTGTGTTTGTAATTGACTCTGTGACCTTGGACAAGTCACTGCCAGCTCCCTTGGTTGTCAAATAGGGATAATAAACTCTGCCTCTGTCCAGGACTGTTAAGCGGACCAAGTGAGGTAATATGTGTGAAAGTGTTCTCTGAAGTTTAAAGTCTTTATCAAAATAGATATTTCCAATTGGGCCATAAGAGGCCCCAGAAAAAATGAGTTAAGATGATAAAACAAATAATGATTGTACACTGAGGGCATAACTTATTCCTCTCTTGTCTTGCGAAGGTTAGTGCATGTCATCATTCAACTGCCTCTTACTAACTGATGCATTTTCTCCTCAGTAGAAAGTGGGGTTCGAGGGGCCTTTCAGACATCTGCATCTGAAACCTCCACTCATGGGAAAGACTGGGAATCCTAAAGGAAACCCGGAATCAGCTTGAATGCTGACAGCAGTAATAAGTTTGTGTATTTAATGAGTGCTCACTGTATGCCAGGCAAATGGTGTTTTGAATCTATTAGCTCATTCATCATCATAACATCCCTTTGAGGTACTGCTACTATTCTCTGTTATACAGGTATGGAAAATGAAGCTGAAGGAGGTAAAGTAACTTCACCAAGCTTGACAGGTAGGCCAAGATTTGAACCCAAATAGTCGGGTTCAGGGCTGTAGTCAACACCTCTCTGCTTTGCTGCCCAAGTTCTAGTAGTCTTCTGGGTGTCTCTGCTGTATTGTAGGATAGCACAACTAAGTCCATGACAGGAGAACTCTCCTCGACAAGCTTACACAAGAGGCCAGAACAGAGTGAGTGCTCTGGGAAGCTACTGGTGAGGGCACTGCCATATACTGTGTAATTACTAGAATTAGAAAGACAGTCATGTATGAAATTGAAAATAAAAACCATTTGAAGCATAAAAATACTTTTCAAAGATATTTGTCAGTGGACTAAGTAATTTGATTGGCAGAAAAAAATTATCATCAAAAATGATAAGTGTGATGAATTGAAACACAGCACATATGTTTAAATATATGAGTTCATCCTAATGATACAGAAAAAGTCTCAAACTGGTTATCATTGAAGAATGCTAGAGAATTCATTGTTTAAAAAATTGGTAAATAAAGGGAAAAGATTTATTCTGCTTTTTAATATTAATTGTACCATGGAGTAACCAAACGTAGATGAGAAAGTTTCTTTTTATACAAGTATCTGAACACATATATGAAGACACAATAGAATTGGAATATCACCATTTTGCATCTCAAAATGAATGAACAATCTAGGCATTGAGCCTCAACAGTGTTGAGAGACAGCAGACATTATGTGCCTCCTGATGGAAGGACACAATTCAAATATGAGGTAGTTTTGCTAAAAAAAAAATTTGAACTGGAATATGATTAAGCTCCCAGATCCAAAGAATAATTTACAGAAAATAGAAAGGACAGAGGAATATGTTAAATAATGCACCTACAAAGTCCAGTCTATGGGAAACTTGAGAGGACAAACAATCCAATTTATTTAACAAAAACATCGCAGAGAATAAAAGAAAAGGAGGAGGAACCTTTGAATTAAAAGATACTCAAAAGACATATTAGCTGGTTGTAACATGTATACTTATTTGGATTGTGGTTTGAGAAGACAAACTGTACAACAAATTTATGACATTGTTGAGACAATTAGAAATTTGCACGTTGAGTGAAGGACAGGGAAGTCAGGCTTGCTGTAGTCCATAGGGTTGCAAAGAGTCAGATACGACTTAGGGACTGAGCAACAATATTAACTGAATATTTAATGATATTAAAGTGCTACTGTTTTAAAAATAAACGTAATAGCATTTTGTGCTGTGCTGTGCTTCATTGCTCAGTCATGTCTGACTCTTTGGGACCCCATGGACTGTAACCCGCCAGGCTGCTCTGTCCATGGAATTCTCCAGGCAAGAATACTGGAGTGGGTTGTCATGACCCCCTCCAGGGGATCCTCCCAACCCAGGGACTGAACCCGGGTCTCCTGCATTGCGGGTAGATTCTTTAACATCTGAGCCACCAGGGAAGCATTTTAGTTAGGTTCATAAAGAGTCCTTATGTTTTAGAGATATATACTAAATACTTATGAATGAAGTAATATGATATCTGGAATTTGCTTCAAAATAATATGGGAGGAGGGGCTGGATGTGTCCTGGGATGAAACCAGATTGACCATGAGTTGATAATTACTGAAGCTGAGGAATGGGTACCTTTAATGCTTTAGTGAATGTACAAAATTCTCCATAATAATAGAATATTCCAAAGTGTTAGCAGAGACTGAAAAATGTATTGTGTTTATTTGACTTTTCTTGTGGGTAAAATGAAAACGCTTGGCAATACCCATATTGGTGAAGATATGAAGTAATTGGAAATGAAATCTTACACATTGCTGGTGGGAATGTAAAATCATTTGGGAAGTACTATCTGGCAGTTCTGTATAAAGTTAAACATATACCTACCCTATGACCCAGCTATCTCATTTCCAGATAGTCACCTAAAAGAAATGAAAACATATGTCCATAAGCAGAGTTAAACAAGAAGTTTTTAGTAGCTTTATTCATGAGAGCCAGAAATTAGAAATGACCCAAATATCTATTAATAGGAGGATGGATAAACAATGTGTGGTATATTTGTATAATGGAATACTACTCTGCAATATGTAGGAAAATACTACTGATAAAAGCAGTCACATGGCTGAATCTCACAGACATGGTGCTAAAAGACTGGGTAAAAGTCTAGAGTGATACAGAAAAATCTATAGTGCATTTTTTCTATGAAGTAGTGATAGAAATCAGGAAAATTGTTGCCTCTGGGAAAGGGTTTTGAATGAGTAGGGCAGAAGAGATCTTTACTGGTGTGGTGATTACAGGGGTGTATATGTTTGTCAAAATTCATGACCTGAGAACTTAATATCTGTACATTTCACTGTGTGTAAATTATACTTCTATTTAAAAATATTAAATAAAAGTGGTTCAGGCAACCTCTTGCCTGGTGTGAGGCATAGAGGCAAAGCTGTCTGTTGTTTTAGCACAGCTGCTAAGGCAGCTTCAGTCTGGTAGGATCCCTGGGGAGAGGAGTCCTCCATGACGAGATCTTTCTATATTTGGTTCAGGCTCAAAGTTTTCTTTCTCCAAACAACTGGTCATGTAGGTCCCAAAGAAACAGTCATTTAACTGTTTGGTTAATCTCTAGCTGACGGTCAAAGACAAGTGATTTTTAGGCATCTCTCTGATCAGCAGAAACCAGAGAATGTGAGGTGCAACACTAAAGGCCTGGGAGCTGGGAGCAGGAGGCTGGGCGTTGGGCTCAGTATCTGGTTAGTTTTAGTGTTGCCATGGACCAGGCCCTTCTCTTCTTTGGACCTCAGCTTCTTTCTTCCCCACGTGAAGGAACTGGGGCATCTGTCAGATCTAACACTCTGAGACTCTGTGGAGCTTTGTGTTTTCTACAGAGCCTTCCCTGGAGTGGTCCGGAAATTCCCAGACTGAACTCAACATTTTCTTCTCTAAGTTTGTTCCTCTTCCTACATTCTTTTTCTCAGCTTCTCAGCACTACCCTTGTGCATTCATTCATTCTGCAGATGCTCATTGAACCCACAGTGGGTTCCAGTGACTGCTCCAGGTGTTGGTGATACAGCGGTGAACAAAGAGACAAGATCTCTGCCCTTAAAACCCTCGTATAATATAATGGGGGGGGAGATAGATGGTAATAGAATTGTATGATGTGTTAGAAAGCTGTAGAGAAAGAGGATAGGGAATGTCAGGAAGAATGATGTTGTAGTTTTTACGGGGATGGCCAAGAAAGACCTCTCTTGGAAAGTGATGGTAGGTAGATGCATGGAAATTGATTGTTCTTAATCCACCCCTATTGAACACTCCCCATGCTTAACCATCTTGTGAGTGTTCTAATTTCGCCATGTAATATTTCTCAACTTTATTTTTTCCCCTAACTACTAACACTCAGGTTCAAACCCTAATCATTTCCTCTCTGGATTACTACAAGAGTCTCCTAACTTCTGCCTGTCCCTTGTCTTGTCTCCTGAAATCAATTTTCTACAAAGTCATGCCAGAGTTGTCTGAAAGGCATATCTGACTATGTCATTCTCCTGCTTAAGACTCAACAATGGCTCTCCCCTGCCAACAAGGTAAAGTCCAGATGCCCTAATGAGGTCTTTAAGCCTTTTGTGACCTGGCTCCCAGAGTCTTCTCCAGCCCCATCCCTCACTCACACTTGACTTGATGGCTCTGTCCCAAAGTAGAATTTCCCCTGCATACACAACACAACGCAATGCCAAAATGCTGATATCTCTCTCTACATACCAATATAAGTCCTACTTTTAAGATCCATTTTATTTATTTTATTTTTTGGCCGTGCCTTGTGGCTTGCGGGGTCTTTGTTCCTTGACGAGGGATTGAACCTGGGGCCTTGGCTGTGAGAGCATTGAGTCCTAACCACTGGACCCCCAGCGAATTCCCTTAAGGTCCCTTAAGATCCACTTTAGTAATCTCCTCTTCTACCTGATTTCCAGACTCTGTAACTTAACCCGCATTGACTGGGTACCCCTCCTTTGTGGTCCCATGACAGCTTGAACACATCTTTTTTTAAAATCACTTTATTTGCCATATTGTTCCAAAGTAGCCTGGAGTGGCTCTGTTTCCCCTAGGTTATGAATTTCCTGGGCCTAGAACCATTTCTTAATCTTGACTGCAACCAAACATCAATCAATGACCGCATTTGGGTTCTGATCCTCCCATTCCCTGCCTCTCACTCATCTTAGTGAGCCAACATGATGATTTATAACTTGTGACTGAAAGACAGATATAGGAAATATCCCTATTTCAAGGCTGATTTCAACTCAAGTTAATCATCAGAGGATTACAGATACTTAGATTTAGGAGAACAATTCCAGGTAGTCCAGGTGCTAGTTCCACTACTCACCTAGCACTTGCAAGCCTTTCATCTTTTCTACAAGTTGTAAAGTTATACAGTCCTTCAAATGTGGTGTAATTTGTGTGGCTAAAAGTGTGGGGAATCCTCACTTCACTGAAGGCTTCCTCTTTCAGGATGTTGTATGAGAAAATCATGAAATAGAAAGTTATTTGTGTTAGAACAAACATGTTTTTCCTTATAGACACATGCATATACACAGTATAATTTTAAATCTGTAAATTGCTTAAGATGATAAATGGCAGTCTATTACCTAAAATGTTAAACATAAGTTAGGGACTGAGATTGTACCCAGAGAGAAAATTATTTGTAAATCGAAATTAAAACCATCTGTCAATGCAAGAGGCTCAGAGTCAAAAGCACATGGGTAGGTGGGCTCCCTAGATGGACGGCAGGGGACAAGAACCCACCTGGGAAAGTGACTGCCAGCTGGAATTGGCACTCTGGGCACCAGTCTAGCTCTATAAACAGAAGAGGAGACTGAGCTTGAAGCAGAAGCTTCAAGTATCACTTTGTCTCAGAGTTTTGTGAAGTATACCTTACTAACTTTTGCATATCCCAGTTGAACTCAACGTGCTTGACTTGCTTAAGCTTATATTTTATGAGTGAAGAGCTTCTCTCTCATCTTTTTTTTTTTTTTGCCTGCTGATTTTGTAGGAAATAGAGACTTACATGTAAGTGAGAGGAATAACAAACTCTTAAGGAATCAGATGACAGAGGATGAGAAGGTTGAATGGTATCACCAGCTCAATAGACATGAATTTGAGCAACTCCAGGAGACGGTGAAGGACAAGGAAGCCTGGTGTGCTGCAGTCCATGGGGTCACAAAGAGTAGGATATGACTTAGCAACTGAAGAACAACAAAAGAATCAGAATTCTTTAAATTCTGTCTTTGCCTCTTGTTCTTAATCTCTAAGTAGTTTGGAAGTAAAAACCTACAAAGGAAAGCATTGAAGTGTTGAAAAGTGGAAAACTTACTTTGTCCAGAAGTCATTCAATCCATCTAGTATAGCCTCTTTGGTGGCTATTCCCTTGGTTGAGTCAAGGTCTATATTTTTATGGCTTCCACTCATTGATCCTAGTTCTAATGCAGGACCACATGGAACAAATCCAAATGACCTGTCACATTATATGGTCTTTGAATATTCCGAGGCAGTTGGCTTGTGTGAATGGAAGTCACTGAACTCATGAATATTGTGTGCTTAATACAGTGCTAAGATGCTTCAGCTGCTACATGATTCAGATGCTTCTTAGACCAAGAGCCATAGCATGAAAACAGGACAAGGTTTTTCCAGTGCACTGATAAAACAGCTAAAGTATAAATGTTTAGAGCTGGAGGGAATTTTTAAGATTTCTCCAGGTCTTATTCCTCTGTTTCAGTGGTTCTCAACCTTAATGGAAAGTATGGGGGAATTTTAAAAACTCCGGAGGACTGAGTCCTACCCACAAAGATTCTCATGTAATTGACCTGGGGTGTAGCCTGGACATCAAGATTTTAAGTATCTTGTCCTAGGTTGCGGATTCCAGAGTGCTGATTTTGCGGATGGCGAAACTGGCTTCCAGAGGAGTCACACATCTTGCTCAAGTTGCATGGTGGGTGGCCACGCACAAAGGACTCAGCCCCCTGACATCTGTTATAACATACTATTCAGAATATATGAGTAGTACTAGTCATTTTTGCCTCAAACAGACACCCCTCTCCATTGAAGACTGAGGAGCAGGCCTCAGTTCAGCAGGGTACAGCTGAGTCTGCTCACCTTTCAATTTTAGGACAAGTTATTAGAAAGCAGCTTTCATCATTCTGCTTCTCAACTATCACCAAATAGTAATATTTTGTGTGGAAAAGTAGTATCACTTTCCTCATTGACATTTTAGTAAAGGGAATAATCTTATTTTTTAAGACATTTATTCCTCCTGTGGGACTTAATAAAAGTAACTCAATTTCAAGTGAAAACAAAATGCAGTCTGTAAACTTTTAAATTTATGACTCAATTGGCCTTTGTCTGTAAAGGATGTTTACCAGCAACCTTAGGATACAATGTTGAAGGCAGATTGTTGTGGTCTCTGCCTTCGGTGAGGGGAACCAGCATTGCACACCCACCAAATGCTTCTCCAAACCTCCTAAAACTTGACCGAGTGGCGTTTTTACTGATGCCACTCTTATAGGTCCATCATAAGAACCATCAGATGGATAGGAAGTAGGGGAAGCATGCTCTGGTTATCTGTTTCTGGGTGACAGAATTTGGTAATTCTGTGTTTAGTTTTTTGAGGAGCCATCAAACTGTTCTCCATAGCAGCTGCACCAATTTTACATTTCAGTAAGCAGTGCGTGAGTGTTCTAATTTCTACACATTTTCACCAAAATTTTATTTTCTGCTTTAAAAAAAACCCAAGAATTATTCTAATGGGTGCAAAGTGGTGTTTCATTGTGGTTTTGGTATACATTTTCCCAGTGACTAGTGATGTTGAACATCTTTTGATATACTTATTGACCATTTGTATATCTTCCTTGGAGAAATGTGTATTTAAGTCTTTTGCCCACTTTTATTTTTTTCAATGTGAAATATTTAATTAAAAAATTTTGACACTACAATATATAAAATAGCTATTATAAATGCACACAGTGTATTCTATAGCTGCCAAGTTTACCTTTTCTTTTTTTTAAGGAAACTGTAAGTTACACTGTGGTTAAGACTTGTATCTTCACCCCTTGAAAAAGCCCACATTCTATCACAGTGACGTGTGGTCAGACTTCACAGCCCCAACTTTTAAACACTTGAATCAAAAGTCATAACCAGTTTTACTGCAAAAGGACTTTGTACATGTGTGTCAATTCTACTACCATAATAGCTACCCAACAACTCATTAACATACAGAAACATGCATCATGAGAAGCAAGAAATATCACTCATCCCTTCTGCATATCAGCAACTTGTCAGTCCTGACAAACAGTGCTCACATCACTAAAGTCTGTGAACATGCTCCTTTTGCATTCATCCTGAGTGAAGGATGGAATGACTTAAATACAAATGCAACATATTATAGAAAATTTCTTACCAAAAGAAGTCACAAGCTAAACCAAAGTGTTTTACAGAATTCACTACAAGATACCATAAAAACTGTCTTCACTTAAAGCTCTCCCCCTACCCCACCCCCTGCATCTAAAGAGCCAACTGGATGTCTTTGGGCATGATGGTGACTCTCTTAGTGAGGATGGCACACAGATCAGTATCTTCCAACAAACCAACCAGGTACACTTCACTAGCCTCCTACAGCACACCAATGTTTGTTGCCCACTTTTAAATTGAGTTATTTTGTTTTTAAGTTGTACATTTGGATTTCTTACATGCCAAGTTCATGGTATTCAGAAAGAGGATTCCAAGAGACCAAGCTAGAAGCTGCAAGACTTCTTACAACTTAGCTTCAGAAGGCCTAGGACTTTACTTCTACTCTATTTCATAGGTCAGGTAGGCCAGCGAGGTCAGCCCAGATTCCATGGAGGGCTAGCAAAAATGCATGACCATCTTTAATCCAATAGAGTACAGTATTAAAATGAACTAAAAGAACTCAATTGTTTGAGTAGTGATAGCAATAGAAACGAATGCTGCTACAATTTTGGATTAATATGACTTCTTTTCTCCTGAGGTCTTGAAGTGCTGTCACCCATAAAAGCCTTCACCATGGGAGTTTTACACATTTTAGAGATCTTTTATTATGATAAGGAGCACAGTTACTTGCTTTTTAAAATCATTTAGCCAATTTGCTTTATAATGATGGGATGAGGCAGGGGACTTGGGTTTCAGTTTTGGCTCTGTTGTTAACTGGCTGACTGGCCTCTCTTGGGGGATATCCTCTAACTTCTCTTCTAGCTTGAACAAAGTATTGTTTTTAAGAAGGAAGATGAATTGATCAAGAATTAGGATATAGAAAATGTCTAAGTACAGGGCAATTTGTTGCCTAGAAATATTCCCATGTGTTATTTACTCACTGGGACAGAGAAATAACTTCAACTTAATGACCATTATTATAATAAGATTAAAAACAGCATCAGTAAACACACAAACACAATTATGATAGGAGCTGAAGAGGGGCTGATGAAATATCTTGGAGTTTTGATGCAGAAGGGCAAGAAGATAAGACATAGAGCTGTTCACATCTCAGTCAGATGCAAAGGAACGAAGAATACGGTTTTCTGGATCAAAATCTTAGTTAAAGAGTTGTATATAGCAATAGATCTGCAAACCATGGCTAAATCCATAATACAAAATATACAGCAAAGGGGGTGGTGGGGTGAGGAGAAAAGGCACCTAGCATTTGTAGCATGTGTCTTTTATATGCCAAGTGCAGGACTGGTTGTTTTATACTAGACTCATTGGGCTTCCCTGGTAGCTCAACTGTACAAAATCCACCTGCAGGAGACTCCCGTTTGATTCCTAGGTCAGGAAGATCCCCTGGAGAAGGGATAGGTTACCCACTCCAGCATTCTTGAGCTTCCCTGGTGGCTCAGATGGTAAAGAATCTGCCTGCAATGTGGGAGACCTGGGTTCAACCCCTGGGTTGGGAAGATCCCCTGGAGGAGGGCATGGGAACCCATTCCAGTATTCTTGCCTGGAGAATCCTCACGGACTGAGCAGCCTGTCAGGCTACAGTTCATGGGGTCGCAGAGAGTTGGACACAACTGAGTGGCTAACCACAGCATTTTTCAAAAATAATTTTATTGAAATATAGTTGATTTACAATGTGTTTAATTTCTACTGTATAGCAAAGTGACTGAGTTATACATACATATTCTTTTTCCATATTCTTTTCCATTATGGTTTATCACAAGATATTGAATATAGTTCCCTGTGCTATTCAGTAGGACCTAGTTGTTTATCTATCCCACATATAATAGCTTATCTGCTAATCCCAAACTCTTAGTCCTTCCCTTCCCTCTCTGGCCTCACCCTTGGCAACCACAAGGGTGGTTCTCTATGTCTGTGAGCCAGTTTCTGCTTTGTAGATAAGTTCATTTGTGTTGTATTTAAAATTCCACATAGAAGTGATATCATATGGTATTTGTCTTTCTCTTTCTGAATTACTTTGCTTAATATGATAAGCATTAGGTCCATCTTTAGGTCCATCCATGTTGCTACAAATGGCATTATTTCATTCTTTGTAATGGCTATAGACTATATTTATTTGATTTTCATAGGCAAACACATAAGTAAGCATCACTTTCTCCTACTTCCTGTTTTACGAATGAGGAAACTGATGCTTAGCATTCTGCATGTGGTTCCACAGCTAAAGGCCTGGGAGATACCAAAGCTCATGTTTTTCCTGCATCAAGCTGCCTGCAATAAGCCAAGACACTATATTTACAGGGGAACACTGGGAAAAATTCTTATTGGTAGAGACAGTCCTCTCAATCTTAGAATGTAATCACCATCAGTTTTATAGGTCCTCTTTGAAAATGAAGAGAATATATCCTCTCAAGTTTAATTTGGACGATCACTCACTAGCTGTTTCTGATTACTTGCAAAATTCTTTACTATCATCTGATTACTTCATATAGAGAAAAATGATTCTTAATAGAAGAGATAATTTTAGTAGTTTAAGTAAGTTAGCTCTTTAAAAAGTATGCAATTTTTGGGTGGGTCTCAAGTACACTTAAATTGAGTCTAGAGAAGGTAATTATCCTGTTCTTCCCAGTGCAGAAAGGACCCCTACTTTATATTACCGCAGGATCTCAGGCCCATATATATTTTTTTTTCCATAATTGAGATTTTTATTGTTTTTTATGAGGATCAGTACACAGACATTTCAATTTGTACACAATTCTTCACATATATACCAAAAATCTAAAAAATCATGTAGTTGTGATTCTTCTTTTAACAGTTACTCCAGTGACTTTCTAGCTTAAAATTTGGAGGTGAAATTTCCTTAACAGGGTATCAAGTACCAGTACCTTCAAATATTGATATGCTGTTACATCATAAGTCCCACTGATTCACAATTAATTATCATATACACTACATACTCAAACTGTCAATCATTCACAGCACATCAACAAGGATATTAGGAAAACTGGACTACCAGGACCAGATGTTAGAGAGTGCACAAAATTCTAGCCAGGAGAACCAAGATCAAGGAGTGAGCAGCTTGCTGTAGGAAATAATTCTACCAAAACAATACAGAAAGAGAAGTAATTTAAAGTGTTCAAAAAAAAGTGTACAAAACATTAAACACGCAACTGACTCCAAATTGCCATTTAGTATGCTTTGTGTTATAGGATATAAAAGCTACCCCCTATCTATGGAATGTTAAGCTGACACCCAAGACAGTCAAAGCCTCTCATATTCAATATCCCACTATTTTCTGGTTGTACCAAAATATAAACAACCAGCAAGTGATTTCACCTCTTTAAAAAAAAGCAATTTTACACTTAAAAAATGGGAAGAGGTGGGATTCCCTCCTTTTTGAAAATGTTTCTAGAGCTACTAAAACACTTACATTTACAAAAGAATTGGTAAAAATATTCCTCTGGATTGTACAAGAAGAGAGACAGGGACCACTGACAGGACTGGGTGTGTGACGTTAATCAGAGTTGGCTTCTTTCACCTCTGCTTCATCAGAGGCTGGGCTCTCCTCGTTTTTAGTCTCTCCATTTCCTGCAAGTGAGTCTTTTTATAGTCTTCTGATTGGCCACTGCCGCTTGTTTTCCCTTTGTTCCTCTTTTGTCTGAAATTTTTTGCCTGTAGATTGATCTTTTCCTGCTGTTTTTCTTGGCTTCGTTTTCACTTAAAAAAATTAATCAATTTATTTTAATTGGAGGCAAATTATTTTACTGGAATTTCAGTTGAGCTATTTCAAATCCTAAGAGATGATGCTGTGAAAGTGCTGCACTCAATATGCCAGCAAATTTGGAAAACTCAGCAGTGGCCCCAGGACTGGAAAAGGTCAGTTTTCATTCTAATCCCAAAGAAAGGCAATGTTAAAGAATGTTCAAACTACTGCACAATTGCACTCATCTCACACGTTAGTAAAGTAATGCTCAAAATTCTCCAAGCCAGGCTTTAGCAATATGTGAACTGTGAACTTCCAAATGTTCAAGCTGGATTTAGAAAAGGCAGAGGAACCAGAGATCAAATTGCCAACATTCGCTGGATCATCGAAAAAGCAAGAGAGTTCCAGAAAACCATCTAGTTCTGCTTTGTTGGCTATGCCAAAGCCTTTGACTGTGTGGATCACAATAAACTGTGGAAAATTCTGAAGGAGATGGCACCTGACCTGCCTCTTGAGAAACCTGTATGCAGGTCAGGAAGCAACAGTTAGAACTGGACATGGAATGACAGACTGGTTCCAAATAGGAAAAGGAGTACGTCAAGGCTGTATATTGTCACCCTGCTTATTTAACTTATATGCAGAGTACATCATGAGAAAGGCTGGGCTGGCAGAAGTACAAGCTGGAATCAAGATTGCCAGGTTAGGGTTAGGGTTAGGGTTAGGGTTACGGCAATCAAGATTGCCATATTAACCTTAAATATGCAGATGACACCACCCTTATGGCAGAAAGGGAAGAGCTAAAGAGTCTATTGATGAAAGTGAAAAAGGAGAGTGAAAAAGTTGCCTTAAAGCTCAACATTCAGAAAACTAAGATCATGGTGGCCGGTCCCATCACTTCATGGCAAATAGATGGGGAAACAGTGCAAACTGTGGCTGACTTTATTTTTTTGAGCTCCAAAATCACTGCAGATGGTGATTGCAGCCATAAAATTAAAAGACGCTTATTCCTTGAAAGAAAAGTTATGACCAACCTAGACAGCATATTAAAAAGCAGAGACATTACTTTGCCAACAAAGGTCCATCTAGTCAAGGCTATGGTTTTACCAGTGGTCATGTATGGATGTGAGAGTATGGACTGTAAAGAAAGCTGAGCACTGAAGAATTGATGCTTTTGAACTGTGGTGTTGGAGAAGACTCTTGAGAGTCCCTTGGACTGCAAGGAGATCCAACCAGTCCATCCTAAAGGAGATCAGTCCTGGGTGTTCATTGGAAGGACTGAGGTTGAAGCTGAAACTCCAATACTTTGGCCACCTGATGCGAAGAGCTGACTCATTTGAAAAGACCCTGATGCTGGGAAAGATTGAGGGCAGGAGGAGAAGGGGACGACAGAGGGTGAGATGGTTGGATAGCATCACCAACTCAATGGACATGGGTTTGGGTAGACTCCAGGAGTTGGTGATGGACAGGGAGGCCTGGTGTGCTGTGGTTCATGGGGTTGCAAAGAGTCAGACACGACTGAGCGACTGAACTGAACTGAACTGAATTATTTTACAATATTGTGGTGGCTTTTGCCATACATTGACATGAATCAGCCACAGGTGTACATGTGTGCTCCCGTCCCAAACCCTCTTCCCACCTCCCTCCCCATCCCATCCCTCTGGGTTGTCCCGTGCACTGGCTTTGAGTGCCCTGTTTCATGCATTGAACTTGGACTGGTCATCTGTTTCACATATGGTAATATACATGTTTCAATACTATTCTCTCAAATCATCCCACCCTCGCCTTCTCCCACAGAGTCCAAAAGTCTATTCTTTATATCTGTGTCTCTTTTACTGTCTTGCTGATAGGGTCATCATTACCATCTTTTTAAATTCCATACATATGTGTTAATACACTGTACTGGTGTTATTCTTTCTGACTTACTTCACTCTGTATAATAGGCTCCAGTTTCAGCCACCTCATTAAAACTGACTCAAATGCATTCTTTTTAATAGCTGAGTAATATTCCATTGTGTATATGTACCACAGCTTTCTTATCCTTTTGTCTGCTGATGGACATCTAGGTTGCTTCCATGTCTTAGGTATTGTAAACAGTGCTGTGATGAACATTGGGGTACACATGTCTCTTTCAATTCTGATTTCCTTGGTGTCTATGCCCAGCAGTGGGATTGCTGGGTCTCATGGCAGTTCTATTTCCAGTTTTTAAAGGAATCTCCACACTGTTCTCCATAGTGGCTGTACTAGTTTGCATTCCCACCAACAGTGTAAGAGGGTTCCCTTTCTCCACATCCTCTCCAGCATTTACTGTTTGTAGACTTTTTGATAGCAGCCATTCTGACTGGCATGAGATGGTACCTCATTGTGGTTTTGATTTGCATTTCTCTGATAATGAGTGATATTGAGCATCTTTTAATGTGTTTGTTAGCCATTTGTATGTCTTCTTTGGAGAAATGTCTATTTATTTCTTTGGCCCATTTTTTGATTGGGTTGTTTATTTTTCTGTTATTGAGCTGCATGAGCTGCTTGTATATTTTGGAGATTAATTCTTTGTCATTTGCTTTATTTGCTATTATTTCCTCCCATTCTGAAGGCTGTCTTTTCACCTTGCTTATAGTTTCCTTCGTTGTGCAAAAGCTTTTAAGTTTAGTTAGGTCTCATTTGTTTATTTTTGCTTTTATTTCCATTACTCTGGGAGGTGGGTCAAAGAGGATCTTGCTGTGATTTATGTCAGAGAGTGTTCTGCCTATGTTTTCCTCTAGGAGTTTTATAGTTTCTGGTCTTATATTTAGATCTTTAATCCATTTTGAGTTTATTTTTGTGTATGGTGTTAGAAAGTGTTCTAGTTTCATTCTTTTACAGGTGGTTGACCAGTTTTCCAAGAACTCCTTGTTAAAGAGGTTGTTTTTCTCCGTTGTATACTTTTGCCTCCTTTGTCAAAGACAAGGTGTCCATGAAGTGAAGTGAAGTGAAAGTCGCTCAGTTGTATCTGACTCTTTGTGACCCCCATGGACTATCCATGGGGATTCTCCAGACCAGAATACTGGAGTGGGTGGCCATTCCCTTCTCCAGGGGATCTTCCCAACCCAGGGATTGAACCTAGGTCTCCCGTATTGTGGCCGCATTCTATACCCGCTGAATGACAATTAGGCCTTTAAGAATTTGTTAAAAGTTTAAGTGTTCTCTTCTTACCTACCTTAATGGTGGCCATCCCTTCCTTCCATGATGTGCCAAAGGTAAAATTTTATATATTCCCCTTTCCCTTTAGAAGTCTTTGTGACTTTTTAGAATTTAGTTCATTTATTTGCCTTGTATACCCAGTTCTGTAATGATTAAAAAATTTTTTTGTAGATTATCTGGGTTTTTCCTATTCTTAGCATAAGAGTGATGGTCTCTTGAAGTTTTCTAGATCCTAAGCAGAACTCTAGATGAAATTTTAAAAATTTGTATTGATATTATGGAAATATTCAAACATTTAAAGAGGTAGAGAGAGGAGTAAGTACTCACCATCCAGCTTCTGTAAGAATTTATCACTAAAATTTTTCCATATCAATATCTACACATCTACTTCATTATTTGTAGCAGCAGAATTGTATTGTAGAGAATCAGAATACTTTAGTTTATATAACCATTTCCATACTGGTGGTTATGATTATAACTAGTTATCTCTAACAAATGATTCAGTTTGGTCAGTTCAGTTCAGTTACTCAGTTGTGTCCAAATCTTTGTGATCCCCATGGACTGCAGCACTCCAGGCCTCCCTGTCCATCACCAATTCCCGGGGTTTACTCAAGCTCATGTCCATTGAGTTGGTGATGCCATCCAACCATCTCATCCTCTGTCATCCCCTTCTCCCACCTTCAATCTTTCCCAGCATCAGGATCTTTCCAATGAGTCAGCTCCTCTCATCAAGTGGCCAAAGTATTGGAGTTTCAGCTTCAGTATCAGTCCTTTCAATAAATATTGACTGGTTGGATCTCCTCCTGTCCAAGGGACTCTCAAGAGTCTTCTCCAATGTAACAGTTCAAAAGCATGAAATCTTTGGTGCTCAGCTTTCTTTATAGTCCAACTCTCCCATCCATACATGACTACTGGAAAAACCAGAGCTTTGACTAGGTGGACCTTTGTTGGCAAAGTATTGTCTCTGCTTTTTAATATGCTGTCTAAGTTGGTCATAACTTTTCTTCCAAGCAGTAAGCGTCTTTTAATTTCATGGCTGCAATCACCATCTGCAGTGATTTTGGAGCCCAAGAAAATAAAGTCTGTCACTATTTCCAGATTTCCCCACCTATTTGCCATGAAGTGATGGGACCAGATGCCATGATCTTAGTTTTCTGAATGTTGAGTTTTAAGGCAACTTTTTCACTCTCTTCTTTCATGTTCATCAAGAGGCTCTTTATTTCTTCTTTGCTTTCTGCCATAAGGGTGGTGTCATCTGCATATCTGAGATTATTGATATTTTTCCTGGAAATCTTGATTCCAGTTTGTGCTTCATTCAGCCCAGCATTTCTCATGATGTACTCTGAATATAAGTTAAATAAACAGGGTGACAATATACAGCCTTGATGTACTCCTTTCCCAGTTTGGAACCAGTCTGTTGTTCTTGTCCAGTTCTAACTGTTGCTTCTTGTTACAGATTTCTCAGGAGGCAGGTCAGGTGGTCTGGTATTCCAATCTCTTGAAGAATTTTACACTGTTTGTTGTGATCCACACAGTCAAAGAATTTAGGGTAGTCAATGAAGCCGAAATAGATGTTTTTTTGGAATTCTCTTGCTTTTTTGATGATCCAATGGATGTTGGCAATTTGACCTCTGGTTCCTTTGCCTTTTCTAAATCCAGCTTGAACATCTGGAAGTTCACAGCTCACATACTGTTTAAGCCTGGCTTGGAGATTTTGAGCACTACTTTGCTAGCGTGTGAGATGAGTGCAGTTGTGTGAACATTCTTTGGGGTGCCTTTCCTTAGAATTGGAATGAAAACTGACCTTTTCCAGTCCTGTGGCCACTGCTGAATTTTCCAAATTTGCTGGCATATTGAGTGCAGCACTTTCACAGCATAATCTTTTAGGATTTGAAATAGCTCAATTGTAATTCCATCACCTCCACTAGCTTTGATTTTATAACTAATGATTATATTGCTTCAAACATTTTTTGTACAGATTTCTTTGTGTTCTATTTTATCATTTGGGATGGATTTCTAAAAGCAAATTCAATGGGTTAAAGGTTAAGCATATATTTCAATAGATAATGTCCAATTATCATTCAAAAAATCTGTAAATCTGTGCCAATTACATTCCCCCCAAACACTGTATGAGTGGTACCAAAAATCTTAACCTAACTGAAAAATCTGAAGCTACTCGCTCTAAAGAAAATGATAAAGCAATTAAGTTTCCAGTTTGATCTGTTGAAAGACATTCTCACCATAAAATCCAATTTGCCATTTCCAAAGAGCATTTCACAGAAGGAAGTAAACATTGGTCTTTATTCTTTCAGGCTATATCTGAAACTATTTGCTATTTAAATGCAATTCACCAAAATTTAGTGCTTACCTACATGAATAACACTTCTGGTTTCTATTAGCTTACTATCCTTGCATATCAGTGACTTTAGTAATGGCTTTGATGATTTATCTAATAAGTAAAGAAAGTGTTTAACTTTTGGCATTAAGGAAGAGTGACTAAATGATATTCTATAGCTACCATTAAAAAAAAGAGAGAGAGAAACATCAAACACAGATTTGCCTAAATTCTCATATTTTTGATTAAATTCTATCATCTCATGTAAGCTTTTTTTGTTCAAAAAATGCTTATATTTAGTTCATATAGTATACATGATGTATATTGTGCTATGTATCGAGAGGATTAAACATTAGCTATGGTAACTTCTTCTAAGAACATTTTACATATACCTATGTACATTTAGAGGATTCTATCCATCTATTCATCCTTCTAGTCATCCACTGTTCACTCAATAAACATGCGTCTCTAGTGTCTACTCTGTTGTAATAATGCAGTGGGAACTCAGAATTGAAGAAAAGATAGTTTCTGTCATTTAATTCAGTCGCTCAGTTGTGTCGGACTC
The DNA here is from genome assembly GCF_910594005.1 of Cervus elaphus. NCBI lineage: Eukaryota > Metazoa > Chordata > Mammalia > Artiodactyla > Cervidae > Cervus > Cervus elaphus. The sequence continues at coordinate 24,306,793 of NC_057847.1, forward strand.
TTTATGACCCCGTGAACCGCAGCACGCCAGGCCTCCTTGTCCATCACCAACTCCCAGAGTTTACCCAAACTCATGTCCATTAAGTCGGTGATGCCATCTATCTCATCCTCTGTTGTCCCCTTCTCCTCCTGCCTTCAATCTTTCCCAGCATCAGGGTCTTTTCCAATGAGTCAACTCTTCGCATCAGGTGACCAAAGTACTGGAGTTTCAGCTTTAACATCAGTCCTTCCGATGAACATCCAGGACCGATTTCCCTTAGGATGAACTGGTTGGATCTCCTTGCAGTCCATGGGACACTCAAGAGTCTTCTCCAACACCACAGTTCAAACGCACCAATTCTTTGGTGCTCAGCTTTCTTTATAGTCCAACTCTCACATCCATAAATGATCACTGGAAAAACCATAGCCTTGACTAGATGAACCTTTGTTGACAAAGTAATGTCTCTGCTTTTTAATATGCTGTCTAGGTTGGTCATAACTTTCCTTAAAAGGAATAAGTGTCTTTTAATTTCATGGCTGCAATCACCATCTGCAGTGATTTTGGAACCCAAGAAAATAAAGTCTGTCACTGTTTGCACTATTTTCCCATCTATTTGCCATGAAGTGATGGGACTGGATGCCATGATCTTAGTTTTCTGAATGTTGAGCTTTAAGGCAACTTTTTCACTCTCCTCTTTCACTTTCATCAAGAGGCTCTTTAGTTCTTCCCTTTCTGCCATAAGGGTGGTGTCATCTGCATATTTGAGGTTATCGATATTTCTCCCAGCAATCTTAATTCCAGCTTGTGCTTCTTCCAGCCCAGACTTTCTCATGATGTACTCTGCATATAAGTTAAATAAGCAGGGTGACAATATACAGCCTTGACGTACTCCTTTTCCTATTTGGAACCAGTCTGTCATTCCATGTCCAGTTCTAACTGTTGCTTCCTGACCTGCATACAGGTTTCTCAAGAGGCAGGTCAGGTCCCGTCTCCTTCAGAATTTTCCACAGTTTATTGTGATCCACACAGTCAAAGGCTTTGGCATAGTCAATAAAGCAGAACTAGATGGTTTTCTGGAACTCTCTTGCTTTTTCGATGATCCAGCGAATGTTGGCAATTTGATCTCTGGTTCCTCTGCCTTTTCTAAAACCAGCTTGAACATCTGGAGGTTCACGGTTCATGTATTGCTAAAGCCTGGCTTGGAGAATTTTGAGCATTATTTTACTAGCGTGTGAGATGAGTGCAATTCTAAAGAAATGATTATAAGCCAGTAGTACTGCTGTCATTCAAAATATACATTTTGACTCATAGCTATTTCAAAATTTATTTTCATATTAATTCTGGGACAGTTTCAATTAGAGAGATTTAGGAAAAAATCAAGTCCCAACACTTTGAAATATTCATGTAATAAAATGTAGTTATACTCTGTCTATCAAACCTCAGCATCTGGTTAAAGATGTTTGGAGAAATACACCTATAGAGCCTTATTTAAATTTGGTCAAATTATTTGGACAGCCTTAATGTAATTACTTTCTCTGCTTTCAGTGGGAAGTCTCACTGTTATTTTGGTCCTGAATAAATACTGTTTTCATGACCACACAACTAGCTATTGATTTGATCACTTTTTAAGTGAACACATTTTGCATTGTTATGTAGACATACCAAAGTATTGTATGTTTAGATTCCTATCAGAATATGTGAAGAAATTTATATTTAATTTGATTTCATTCTAGCCTTTTATGTATTCTTAACTTATTTTGGGTTTATAGGGCCTGACATTTTCAATTCAGTAGTAGTAATATGGAAATTAGATTTAAGTAGTATTTGTTCCATAGGGAATCTAAAATCAGCATTTGGTAGGGTCGATGTGGGCTAACCTATTAGTATAATAACTTCATTTTGTTAGGTAATTTCTGGGAGTAAGCACTCATTTGAGAAAATAAATTGTCAGTTCAAATCATCTCCTCCTTCACCCATTGTTTGTCCTTATTGATTATTTCTTATGTTATATATAGTATTGGTTAAAATTTATAAGAATCTCATTATATGAAGAAACAAAGACAATACACACAAGAACGAAACATCCCAGGCCCTCACTTGACAACAAGGCATATTTTTTAGTTCATAAAACACAAATAAGACGGATTTTTGTATGGCTTCAGGATCTGTTCGCATTTTCTTTTTGTAAATCACACATCTCAGTCTTATTTTGTTCTGCTCATGAAAACATTTTCGACAAGTTTGCAATCATTACATGCTTCACAAAACTGAAACAGGAAATTGGCATTTCTTTGAAATATTTCATTTTTTGAGATGTTCCTGGCTGTTTGCCAAATCTAAGCTGGATTTTTAATATCCCGTAAGAGGACTGACTAGCTCACCCTGGTGAGGTGAAAATAGACAGTAGGACATCAGGGTTCCAGTCCTATTTCAATAGGAATTTGGGGTGACTGCCCAAGATTTCCATGTCTCAGTTTCCTCATCCATAAAATGCTTTGTAGGGGTGCTCAGTGTTTATTGAATGAATTAATTAAGTAATAATGATCAACACTTACCAAATGCTCACCACAGGCTAGACACTTTATGTGCATCATCATAGTGAAGCTCTATGAAATAGATGTTGTTATTAACTCTCATAGAGGGAAAAGCAGTTTAATTAACTTGTCCAAAGTCACACAGCTAGCAACGTGTGAAATTTGAATCCTGGCCACCTAAACCCAGTACCTGTATTCCTAAACATGCTAAGTCTAAATCTTCCCCTGGCTCCAGGGGCAGAAAATCAGTTAAAGGCAACTAACAGCCCTCCAGCTATCCTTTGCCTGGTGAATTCCTGTCTGCGCTGTGTTGTGTTACACCACTGAAGAAGAATTTGGCAGGGCTGGAATCTATCACCATGTGGTGTCAGTGATTTTGGGTGCAGGAAAATTCCTTTACCTTTTGTGTCTTGGAGATTGCATAACTAAGATCCTTCTAAACTAAAGAGACAGAGTAATTGACCTCAAAATAGGTACTGCCCTTTGATCCCTCTGGGAGTAAGCAGGGGTTAAGCAGGAGCTAAGTAATACTGCCATCTCTTTCAGAAATCTCAATGTAACACTCGCAAAAAGAAATTTGACACCTGGCATAACAAATGGCCAATGGATGCTTCAGACACAGATGGCGGTGGAAATTTGGAGGAGGAGGCCTCACTATAATTTATCAAAGCTGCAGAGTATCCTAATTACTATTTAGAAAGTGTAAACATGGACATTGAGATTGAGTTTATGTCACTCTGAAAACCTCCATTTCATTTTGAAAACAGTGCTACAGAGTGACCTGGCTATGTGGAGTTTGAGAATAGATCTATCCTCTTCCTTATGGTTTAGAAATATACTCCTTGTTTTGGAGTTTTATTGAAATCTGATTTATAAAGTGAACACATTCTGGGCTATAAACTGAATATTTTACCAAGCTGAAGTTAAGTAAGAGTGACTCCAGTTGCATCGTGGGTGTCAAGGGTATGCGGAGGCAGAGCTAATCCCGTGTGTCTTGAACAAAATTGGAGATGCTGCTGCACATGTGAAAGGTCAAGGGGAACTTACAACCTATTCAGTCAGGCATGAGAAACAGATATCACAACCGAATAAATTAAAAATTTTTGTTTTTGTTTTGGCTGCATTGCAAGGCATTCAGAATCTTAGTTTCCCTACCAGGGATCAAACCCCTGCACCCTGGCAGGGGAAGCATAGAGCCCTAACCACTGGACCTCCAGGGAAGTCCACAGCCAAACAAATTTATACCTTCCTGAATATATCTTTAAAATATATTTAAAAAATGGCAGTTTGGCTCAGAGGCAGAGAACAGAGAAGCCACCCCAATGTACAAGGAGGAGAGAGAGGCACATAGTAGAGGAGAGAATTGCAAAGAAAATGGAAGAAATATGATCTATATTTCCTTAACCAGAATCACACATCTAAAGAGATTAATGATTCATAAGCTCTCAAAAGTACCTATCAAAACAAAGACATTTAAAATGCCCCCTCTACAAAAACCAAAACCAAAAAACAAAACCCCCGAAACTATCAAGACTCTGATACAAGCCAGTAGGCAGCAAAATATTCTGTTAATTTTGGAAGCCTACCATATGTCATCGGAACACAGCCGAATGCTGTTTTAATGACTCTCTTAGCATACCCTGCGGTGTTTGAGTATTGGATGACACAGTATCTTTCTGGTGTAATTGTGCATTTCCTTGCTTCCTTTCCTTTCTGCATGTCAAAATAGAAGTATTCTAATGTTATGCATATAAATACAAAAATTTTAATAGTTAATAATGTAACAATTTAGCCTGCTCCAAATATTTTAAAAACTCAAAGCAAAGGATACATAAATATTTAAAAAACGTTCCATAGGAATCTCTAAAAACAGTTTTCTGTGTTAATAATTTATCTTCTAAATTGGATTCAGGGAGTGAGGTTTTAAGGTGGTTATTCAAACCATGCACAATACATAATTATTAAAATGATGAAAAAAAAAGATGTAAAAAATAGAAGTAACTAGTTCTGAAGAAATGAGTTAAATTATGGTAAAAAAAAACAACCCCTGGTAAATGGCGTAAATGTTCGGTGTACATTTATGATATCTCAGCACAGTAACTTATATTTACTGAAAGTACTTTTCCTTGTAGATATATCTGAAGAGTTGCACTTTAATCATGAAAATGCTTGCATATGCATTTAAAATTTTGTGTTTTTGGAATCAAAATCTATTAAGAAAATATCTGAATGTTTGATTGTATGTAATTTATTAGGAAAAACTAAAAATAAGATGAACTTGCTTAGCATACTTTAAAGCAATATTAATACCAATGAACTCAAGAATGAGGACAAACAGAGGTCTTATTCATATCATGATATAGGTGAAGATTTCTTCCCTTTTCTCCACATGTCCTCTTATTTCCACATTAAACTAAAAGGAAATTCCTTTTTAGAAGAAATTGAGTATAATGAAATATTATGATTAATTTAATATTCTGAATAACAAAGACATTGCCACATATGTGAAACCTTTAATCCTGGATCATACGTTTCAAGGAAATAATACAGTGACTTTAATGGTGAGACTAAGTCAAGCATAATTGTACTGCTTTGTGCTTCAGAAGGCACTTTCATCTTGCAGAGTCATAGGACCATCTATAGGAACATGAATTATTGCCTATGACAACAAAGAATTCTGGTTATTTGGGTCTGGCTAGATGGGAGCTTATGGTATTTGTTTCAGTTCTCTTTTCAACTTCATATAAATAGAACCTTAAGTGAAATGGTTTTTAGAACTTCTCTTAATAGTCTTTTTACAGTACAATAGAGTATTTATGTTAGATGTTTTCTTCAAAACTACAAGTCACAAAAGACTTGCAGTAACTTATGTCCTATTTGTTAATTTACTTCTGATTTAATATACTGTATTATTAACTAATATTATAATACAAAATATAATATATATTACATATATTAAGCCAGAAGTTAAAGTTTCTATCAGGAAAATCAATATAAAATTATGGTTATAAAATGCATGACAGCATAGTGCCTCCAATTAAAGAAGTAACTTTATTTGGGAGATACGTGAGGTAGTATATCATTTCAAACTTTTCAATTTTTGAAATTATGTACATATATTACTGTTTCAAAAAAAAAGAAAACAGAATAATTAAGATTTTTTAGGCCAGACTGGGGACAGTAATATTCTATTATTTAATATAGGTAAAGTGGACTTTCTGCCTTTAAAAACCTTGGTTTTTTTTTTTTTTTTTTTGGGAGTATAGTCGTTTACAATGTTGTGTTCAGGAGTACAGCAAAGTGAATCAGTTATACAGATACATATATACGCTCTTTTTAAAATCCTTCTCCCATTTAGATCATTACAGGGTACTGAGGAGCGTTCGCTGTGCTCTCCAGGAGGTCCCGATTGTCTGTTTCACAAATAGTAGCATGTACCTGTCAACCCCAATCTCCCAATTTATCCCTCACGGCTTTTTCCCTTTGGTAACCAAGGTTTATTTTCTACCATCTGTGACTCTATTTCTGTTTCATAAAAAAGTTTATTTGTACCTAAGATGGCTTATTTTTAAAATTTTTTACTGGAGTATAGTTGCTTTACAATGTTATATTATTTTCTGTTGTACAGCAAAGCTAATCAGCTAGATATATTTATATATACATACACACACATACCCTCTTTATTTTAAAAGTAGCTTACAGAATTAGAATTATAATTTCACTCAATTCTATCTCATTGCTTTTTTCTGGTATTACTGCTTGATACTCAGTTACTAAGTATGGTTATTTCTTGAAAAAGTAGCAAAAATCATTCATTTTATGAGAACATTGTGACAAAGATGAGAGAATCCTGGAAAAGTCCTTTAATATTAAAAAAAAACATGTATCATGTTTTAAAAAAGCATGATTATGTTGAGTTTAGAAAAATGTAATTAGAAACCAGGTTCACAGTAGTTGTTTCAAAGAGAGTTGACGTTTCCCATATTGGAATATGTAGAAAACAGGTGGATGGCGGCAAGGGAGTTTATTTTCCCAGTTGACCTAATAAAACCACATTTATCCACTTATGTTTTATTCAAAGGAAGACATAGGACATGTACATTATTGTTAATACAACTTAAGGGAATTTAGGACAAAAGGCAGAACCTAATAATCTGGTGTTTTTGTGGAATTATGAAGGCAAAATGATATTAAATACTTGGTTTTTGTGCCAGAAGTTGAGATTTGGAAACTAGTGACATCTCATCAATTTTTTAAATTGATCACCAGGCAACCTAAGTAATGGCAGTCACATAATTCTCATTTGGTTATGTCTCCAAATTTATTAGTGGTTTTTAATAAAAATATTTTATGGACTCCACTAATGAGATGACTTTGTAAGATAACTTTCTATCCACATAGAGAATTTTTCTTACTTACAAGTGTTTAACTGAGTATATATCATGGCAATAGTTCATTTTTATTGAGTGCATACCATGTGCAAAACATTTTATGTGAATTTTCCCATTTAATCCTCACAAAATCCTTACAATGTTGGCATTATTTTTATTTATACTTTACCAATAATGAAACTGAGACTCAGAGAAGCTAAAATATTTGTCCAAGAACCTGTTCATAAATATCAGAAATGGTATTAATTCAGATCTGAGTCTAAATTCTGAGCTCTTCCTATTATGCTGTCATCAGACTCCAGACCTTAAGTTCATAACCAATCGCATAGATCGTATTTTGTGAAAAGCACATAAATTTATGAAAGATTAAACACCTCTAAGTGCTTTGACAAATTCTCTTATTCATTGCACTATCAGGTGGGTCACCTATTTCTTTTGAGGGTGTTTTGTTCCTGTACATCACTAATTGAGTTTTACGATCTATTGTTTCTTTTATATTTTTCCGGTTTTTCCAGATTAGATCCTAATCTGTATTGTGATGTTCCAGATGTTTAAAAGTGACTTATATAAGAAGATATTTTACATTTTTAGTTTCTTGCTGACTTTGGGGGGAGTCATTTTCTTTACATCATTATACAAGATCCCCAATTTCATCCTTATATCCTTACAGGGTAAGGAACCAAATGTTAAGAAATGGTTCTATCTATAAGATACTACTCATTTAAAAATAACAAAAATCTGAAATTTGTTTTCACAAGAAAATAATCAGTAACACAGAGAAACTGTGATGAAGAAAGTAAATAAAAGATAATTAAACATCAACTAAGGTTTATGTCATCATCCCTGGGTACTTTCCCTTTAATTTCTACTCCATTATTTTTCACTTATTCATCTGCCACTCTGTCACTTTTCTACAGTTTCATACATTCCTCTTTTGTCATTTCAACTACTTCATATTTTCACTGGAACAGAACCCCATCTTCTAGTTTTTTGTTTTTGTTTTTTAGATTATGATCCTGAAGATCCTGGCATTATGAATAAATTAGCACTCAATAAATGCCTACTAAAAGAATAATTAATCATTTATGTGTGAAGGGAAGAATTAACTCCGTTAACTCAGAAATAAGCTTTACTTCTGAGTCAGAGAAACAAGATGGAATAAAATACCTTTTTATAATTCTAAAATCCCAGTGTACTTTTAAAAAACATGTGCCTCCTTAAGAGCAAACGCCAAAGGATTAATTTATCAACCAACTTAGCATTTTTTATAGAAAAATCATGAAGAAAAAAATGTTTATTAAATTTTATTAAGGCAAAGTCTTCTGCTACAAGGTGTGAATATATCACAACTCCCTCTTGTAGGTTCTTAAGATGGAAATGGTATGACCATAGCAACCTTATAGTATTTGGGCATAGGAGCATCACACTCTCCCTGAGAAACTGCTCGAGTTTTGGCTTGTGGGAGTGTTACCCAGGCTACTAGTCCTTCATTAGCAACCCAAGAACTTTGGTTTTACTACGTAGTTTTTCTTTCTGTGTTAGATGTATTTGTGATCATTTGTCAACTATTATAGGCGCGTATTACTTGAATCTGGTCAATCTGGACTAAACCTTTTTCCATGACAGGAAGTGAAGGTATAAAAAGAATGAGTGACTTGCCCAGAGCATTTTTCTATTCATATTCGATTTTTTCCCCCTTCTTGGAGCCTGGTTTTGGGGTATGAAATAAAAACCAGGTGAAATTAGCAATAAAACTTACCTCTAAAGATCCCAGAAAAGATGCCTGGATTCTATTGGTAGTGTTTGATTTATAATTTTTTGTTTTGGTTGCTAAGTGAAGTAAGGATTCACGCAAAGGACCCAGGATATTCCTGACTCCTCCAGTTGCCCCCTCCCACCCCACCAAAGTACTTGCTGGATTTCCTGAAGCTGGGACAGCAATTGGACCCATAAAATGAAGTTCATTAATGAAAACTAATTGAAAATTAATTCACCACAACTCCAGGGAAGAGCTTGCATTTAAAATGTTGTGTTGTTAGCGAGCAAGTCTCTAATCATCAGAGCATGGCAAAATACTTCAGAATGACATATAGGTTAATGAGGTGGTGAAGCATCAGAAGAACAAAGTCTTGTAATACTAAAATAGCCACCAGGCCTGAAAGGACTGCCATGCCCCTCCCTCTGACTTCCCTTTGTGCTTTATTCCACCTTCTTGTTTCATTGTCACTGGACAGAACAGACCCCATATTGTTATCCCTTCCCCCAAAAAGTCTTTCCTTGAGATGAAATCCCACAATAATCTCCAAGTTTTGGTTACTAAATATGAATTTTGTATATGCCACTTTACACTGCAAATCCTGAGGAATACACTTTTTCACTTTTTAAATATTTATTATGGAAGATTTCAAACCTATACAAGAGAGAAAAATGAAAAACTTTACCTGACTCTAATAGTTATCTACCATGTATCCATTGAAAAATACATTTTAGTAAACTTGAAAGAGCAAATATTTAGATTTATAGTATTTTCTTTCTCACAAAATAGATACTGTGCTGTAATAGACTTGCTTTTCTTCTTTCTTTCTCATTCATCTAACAAAATATTCGTTAATTATGTGCAAGATGAAACTAAGAAAGATTGGACAGTTATTCTTTAAAAATTCCACCCATATCTCTTCTAAAAAATCATCTAGGATCCTCTTGAAGCATCTTTACATGCAAATAGTTTCTAATCTTATATTTATATTTATGGATTTTTTTTCTCTGTTAGGTCTCAGTTCTCATTAACATTTTGTCATCTTTTGGGCACTCCAAGTGGGATTGTTGTCCACGAAAATATCTACATACATATTTTCATTTTGCTCTTAACACAATTCATAGTTATGCTGGTATTAAAAATATTGGTAAACTGGTATGTGAAAGAATCTGATGAATCACTGCCTTTCCTCTCTATAGTATTATTTTATTACTTTTGAAAATGATAAATTAAGGGAAGAATTTTGAAGATAAATCCTTTCTCTCCATTTGGTTGTTACTAGAGTCAATTTATATTTCCTTTATCGTTATTTCTTTCAGCAAATCTCATCTCTTAACTTGTCCAAAATTTATTATTCAAGTATTCTAGCTTCAATCTCAATCCAAAGAAGATAATAAATACAATCTCTTTGTTATATCTCTTAGAAAATTTTTAAGAAAGCTATTCAAAACTATCCAACTATTCTGGAATTCTTTCAAAGGATGGAGTTTACATGTACTTTCACAGTAGAGCACGGCCCTCTTAAAATTCCTTCTTCACATCCTCCTGTATATGAGTTTAATTTTTCACTTCTTACAATATTATTTCAGAACAATTCTGCTTTGGTATCTTCTTTTTCAGATTTCTTTTTATTTTTGTATTTCCTCCCATATCATATCATTCTGATTTTTCCAACTAAAGGGTTTAGGCAAACATATATTTGTGATATGGCTGTACTGTTATAATGTTTTGAAATAGGAACATTTTAAGTGGAGAAAAGGAAACTAGACAGTAAAAAGTTAACCAGCCTATGAAAACACCTAGCACTGCCCCAGGTGGCCAAAGAGGTTGGTATTGGGCTCTGTGATTTTGTTATTTATTTAATTACGAAGAAAAGGTCTTGTGTAATTCAGTTTTCAAAAGAAGGTTTGATATAAAACTAGCATCCACAACCTTATTAGTACTATAGCCAGTTTCAGAGGGAAAGTGGAGACATGAACCAGACACAGATTATCTCAATTTGAATACGTCAATTTAATATACTGGGTCAGGTATTTTCCTCCTTTGGCTGAATTTCTTCTGCATTTTCTAGTTATTGATTGAAAGGAGGATTACATAGTCTATTTTGGGTTCCTTCCTTGCTCTGCTATGCAAGTATACTAGGCTTAGTAAGAAACAATGTGATGAGTTAACAAGAATCCTGCAACCGGAAGAGAAGTAAACTGTTTAACTGAAGGGATCCATTATAAGAGAGGAGCCCAAGATCGGATGCAAGAAGCAGCACATAAACTTGTCTTCTCCTTCAGAGAAATACGCGCTTAACCACCCCATGTGTACTAAATGAAACACATGCACACAACATTTCTTGAATTTTTGCACTAGTCTTTAGTTTCTAAAAGTCATACCCATTTTCTGTCAAGTTCCTTGGCAGTGGCCAATGAGGGGAATTTTAGGATATGAGCAAAGTTTTTGAATGACGGTATCAAAGAAAGCTTGAGTGTTTTCCTTTATTAACAACTAGTTAATTAAATATCTCTAATTTTCCTTAGATAACTTACAGTGGAACTTATAGCTCAGACTTGATCTTGTAAAAAAAATTTTAACTGTAAAAAACAAAATAGAAAACAGCAAAAAAAGAATCCTTGGCTTAATTTGAGTTTGAGCATTTCAAAGCTGGTATTTGCAAACTCAGAAAAGAGCTTTTCATTAATCCATGATTTTGGAAACAGTTACTTTAACCCACAACCACATACAAATACAAAAATCCTAATGGGACTATTTTCTTACTAAGCCTGTAACAGTTTACATTCACCTAATGGCCTGGGGTTATGAGCAAACTACTCAATTAGAGAATTTAGGCTGGTTGCCCACATATTTTAGAGCAAATTATCCTTTCACAAATGCAGAACCCCCTATATAAAACGCCTAACCAGTATTTCCTGTAAAAAAATACTATTCCCTAAATTCCCACCTTGAACCTACTAAGAATTTCCCTTTTTGCTAGGGCAAAGATTTTATGGAAATATTTGTTTTTATATCACATACCTTACTGTCGGTCTTCCTGTGGGCTTGTGTTTTTGACCTTAAAGCAGTTAAGAATTTATAATCAAAACACTTCTAAATAAGATATTTCTTTTCTAAGTACTTTTGCTGAGTACTTAAGCTAAGAACCTTAAGTTGGAAGGTGTAGAATCCTGCCAATTCTTTGATAACAGATCTTCTGCTTGGGGGGTTAAATGAATTTCATGGTTATCCTTAACACTTACTATTTCTTCTTAGGCTTCTTTCATTTAAAAGGGGGTCGATGCTTCCAATCTATAAACACCTATTAAAAGTTCTCCACCCTTTTATACTTGGCTGCTGGTCTTAATTGTCTGCAGATGGGTGGATCACTGCATTTTTATTTCAAAGGTAGAGATTTGCAAAATGTAAACGAGCCTATTAAAAGTTCTAAATCAAGACTCTCAACATCCATTAAAGGGATCCATGTGTAAATGGGGATAGAACTCAGTCTGAAAGTGTCTTTTTGTAACAAATGTTTTCACCCACATCTAAGTAAGAGTGCCTGTTACCATCCGTGTGTCGCACATGTATTCAATACAAACAGTGCATCACTAGAGGGGTATTTAAAAATTTCCTGCAAAATTTGGAACTAAGGAAAATATGTCTGAAAATAATTTTCCCTTTTATAATAGTTGATAGATAAGAGATGCCATATAACTTATTCTACATTATAAGTTTTCACTGGGTTGAAAAGAAGCAAAAATACTTTTTACATTTTATTCAACAAAATAAAAAATCAATACCATATAAACCTATAGTACCAAGAAATATTTTATTGCCCTTACTATGAAATCTCAAAATATGACTGTTTTCAGTTCACCTACTAAATTATTATTATTTCCCCTCCTGGTAAAATTCTTTTTTAAAAATTGAACTTCAGTTCACAGTGTTGCTTGTGATGGAGAACTGAAACCTGAGCTAGCTGTTCTTGGCATTGTGGTGTTCTGGCTTATCTTGCCTAAGGGACTGACAGTTTATCTCAGATTCTACGGTTTCTTCCATCCTTCTTTCACTAGCATTTCCCCTTAGTCTTGCTTTTCATTAGCCCACCCTGATGGCCAGCCACTTCTAATCTATAAATTAAACAAAACAAAAACACAAAAGTATGCTTCTTTTATCTCTGGAAATCAAACCCATCACAAACGCGATTTAGTTGGAGTTCTTTAGGTCCAAAACAAGATATTACAAGTAGCACAAAATGTTGCTAGAAAGCCTGCACTTAAAAACCAGCCTGAGATACTAACCTTGCAATGGAGGATGTAATGAAATTGCTTTGGACTACTTTATTAACTTTGGCTTTGAGCCCCACAATCTGTATCCAGTAGTCAAATCAAGGTTTGAACATCTGACAACTATATTTCCTTCATACTTTCTCTAAATGCAAGACACAGTTTATTTAATTTTAGAAGAATGGTATTTTCCAGTTTTAATATACAGATTACAGTGACAATATTTCAGACACGGTCCAATCTTTAAAACTCCACTTTCTTTTCTTAATTGTTCTCTGTTACAAAAAGGGAAGCAGAAGTTGGGTATCTAAATAGAAACAATAAGACAATTCAACTCTTTCTCCTTCAACTTGCAAACATACATTTACAAGCTCTCAACAAAATTTTACTTTTAAAAGCCATTTTAATATTTGTTATCTTTTTCTGAGTAAAATAAGCTGATGCTTTTACATGTGGATCTTATTAAGTGAAAAGCTGTCTAAGTCTGCCATTGAACATAATCATATGAATTACGAACTGTGACTTTATTTCTTTTATAATCTTTGTAGTTTTTGCCATTACTTTTACATGTCTATGTCTGGCATTATGTAGCTTTGAAACTATGCCAAAAATATTTATTGTCGTATATCTGGCATTCTCATACTATGTGGCTGAGTTTGGTTTCCAAGCTAGGCAAAACTTACTAGCAGATACAGTTCTTGGCATTTGTTTGAAAAAAAATCATATGTAATTTAGTCCTGCTCCCCGCCCCCAATACAACCTTTGCACTCTTCAAACACATATGGAGTTGAAATTCCAGTTTGAGCTGTCTCTTTTTCCAATTTTGAAAATTCCTCAGTTTTAAAGTATATAACATGGAGCAAAATAATGACAACAAAAGAAAACAGAAAATAAAAGAACAAATTTAACTGCAAACCAGGACAAGTGTTTTGAAATACTTGTACGGATGATCTCTGTAAAATATTTTCCTAGTATGCAAATCCTAGGAAGCTAGGGAAGGGTCTGAATGATACACTGCAGTGCTGGTACTTTGTTACATGAACTAACAATAGTGATAAAAAGCAAAATAGTAATAAAAAAGCTCCTTTAGTACTCTCTTTGTAGCTTGACTAATAAAATTCTTTAAAGAAGTATAGTCAGTTCCTGCTTAGGCACAGCATACTGCTCATGTAGTTTATTCTCATATATCTTCATATACATAAATAGACTATTAGCTTTATTTAAGATGTTTTTAAGGTATTAAAGCATACTTTCTAGAAGAAAGTAGTCATGATTCATACAAATACAAATACCTATCAAATATTTAACGCATTGATTAGTGAAGGAAACTGTAGAAAGTTACAAGCGATTCAAAGAAGAATTCAAAGAACCACATACATGTGGGCAATATGGAAAGCTAAAATATATTTGCAAATGATGCAAAACTGGTCTATGCATAGGGTAATAATCAGTGGCATTCTATTGTATATAACTTATTTGCATTTCTAAGGATAAGAATCATTTGTATTATCCATTTTCTATAATTTACAGAGTAATGTATGAGAATTCTTACACCAGGTACATTAGATGGTAAAGACTCTATTATTTGAAATTTAATATAAATTATTTTTATTTATATATTTATTAATTGCTTTGGATCAACAAAGTTTTTTTTGAGTATCTATGATGTGTTAGGCATTGCATTTGATGCTGGAGATACAACAATGATCAAAAGTAGCCCTCATAGATCTACAGTTTAATGTGGAGATAGATAATTAATCAAATAAGCACAAAAATAGATATACAATTTTAACTTTGAGTAAAGCACAGAGTCTTAGAGGAGTCCAGAGGGCTCTGACAGGGTAGAACTTGTAGAATTTTACTCTAAGTAAAATTTCCTAATTTTTTTATTTATCAAAGGTGATGCTTTAACTTAGAAATCTATTCCTAAAAATTTTATCTTGTTGGGTTAATTACTCATACAAAACCTAGTAATTCGGCAATACACAAATAAGTCTAATATTTACATATTTTAATATTATTATAAAACTACTGTGTAACATAAACTTCTTGTTAATTTATTAATTAGGATCGTAGAAGAGATTCATAGATGGTAAGAATTAGTAAAGTCAAAACTAAATCAGTTCATCTTTTGCCAGTTGCTTCTTCTGCAGTCCTTCTTCCTCCTCACACCCAACACCCCCACCCCATTTTCCATATAGTTCGGCAATCATTACCCTTATTCAAAACAATGGCAGGCAATATATTTGGCCCCCCAAAAGAAGCCACTCTTCAGTGCTTTGGAATCCATGACATTCTGTATTTGGAAAGACTCTAAGTACCTGAGGGTTACCCAGTGCTGAAGTGTCACTGAGCACTTCTATTGCCCATTCTAGTAATTTTATTCCCTTTATCTTCAAAGATCCAATTCAAAGATTGCTTTTATGAAGCTCAAATTGATAATACACAAGATACAGATTCATTCACTTTTTGAACAGATTGTTCAAAAGCTAAATATGAATGTGCCCCTAGCAACAGAAATACACATTTTAGTTTTTCTTTTTTCCCATAGTAATAGTGATAGCTATGAGCTAAGTCATTCCTACTTTTCCAGATACTCCTTTTGATCTTATGTGTGAAGCCACTGAAAATGATCCAGCACCTTTAGCCCTTTACCTAGTGTCTTAGATCAGGCTTTCTAGAAGCAGACCATCAGATGAGGATTCGTGTGCAACTGATTCATAAAGAAAGTACTCCTGGGGGAAACTAAGAAGGGGATGTGGAAAGCAGGACAGGAAAGAGAAGACATACAAGCAAGGATGAATCTCAGGCCAACTCTGATAGAGAGTAGTTTCAGCCTGTGATTTGCAAGGGAATCTAGAATCTAAGTTATATCTCAGGATTGTCCTAATAGCAGAGGGTAAGGGGGCTGGTCTTTCATACTGTGGCACACATCAGTTCCCCCTGGGTGAGGTAGAGTGGGGGGAAGTAAATTCCTAAGACTTTCTAGTGTTCCTAGGACATCTTCTGAAAAATAGTCCAGTGTTTGACTTTGAAAGCAGAAACACATAAAGAGGTAAAACAGGATCTGAGGCTATTGGGGAGAAACATGGGCAGTGCTTACAACACCCTGTCTGGGCACTCCCCCCAAATCCATTCTCCTTTTCTTCATGAACACATAGTTAGCTGGTCTCCGTTGCCAAGCATGGCCCTGTAACTGTGTTCTCTTCAATGGTACAGAGTGCAAGTGGTATGTGCCACTTCTGGGCCTAGAATAGCTTCACCCATACTGTCTTTCTCCTCTCTGCTGGCTGGAACTCTGGGTGATCCAGCTTATACTATAAAAATAATGACAATGACCTAAGGTTTGATGATGCAATATGATGGAAGGGCTGGGGTCCCTGAACGACTTCTTGATGATCCAGAGCAGTCAGGGTGGACTGTTAGGTGAGAAACAAACCTCTTCTTCAAACCACTGAATTATTGTTGGGTCTTTATCACTGCGGGGGCTTTCTCTGGTGGCTCAGTGGTAAAGAATCTGCCTGCCAATGCAAGAGCTGTGTGTTCAATCCCTGGGTTGGGAAGATCCCCTAGAAAAGGAAATGGCAACCTACTCTAGCATTCTTGCTTGGGAAGTCACACAGACAGAGGAGCCTGACGGGCTATAGTCCATGGCGTCACGAAAGCATCAGACATGACTTATAGACTAAACAACAACAATAGCTCATCACAGCAGCCTAGCTATTTTCTAATTAATACAAGATGCTTTTTTCTTATCATAACATTATATTATAGATTCATTTTAATTGCTTATTCTTGATTTCTTCTATTAAAATACATATTATATGAGAGCAGGAGCTTTATCTTTTTCTTGCTGGCATAAAATACTCAGTAAGTATTTATTTAGTGAATAAGCAAAAGCATAGTTACTTTGTCCCATAATTATTAAAAAATTTAAAACTACATTACAATTACAGAACTTACTATAAAACTAAATTCAGTGATATAGAAGAAATGAAAAGAGTTTAAGGAAAAGTAATCAAAATTTTAATGAGATCAAAGTGATATGAAGATAAAAATACTGACATATTCAAAATGGATGGCAGATAAATCGTGTAAACTTGAAAAAACAAGGCTGAAGGGCACCTTGATAACTGTCTTTGCGTATTGGATAGGTGATTATAAAGAGGTTGCTGACCAACTGTTTTCCATGTCTGCAGAGGAAAAACTATCAGGAAAGAGCTTAAACTGACCTGACAGTAATAGTGATTAAACATTAGAAAAGGCTCCAGAGTAATATTGTAGAATCTCTGTCCCTGGTGAATTTTAAGAACAAACCATCTGTCTTAGACATTTCAGGCAGAGCCTTGCAGGAAGAGAGAGGTCTGGATTAAATGACTCCTTGAGCTGGCTCCCTTTCAATTCCAGGAGTCTGTGCCACTATACAAGGCATCAGGGGATCTGGCAGTGACATATTTCACTCCAGTGCCCAGCCAGATTGATTACCTGGCATCTCTTATCTGTAACTTGGGAGAACTATTTCTCTGGATGAGGATGATGGGGTGGGTTGAAAGTAGAGAATAAGAAAACTTATTTCCCCTTCCCCCAAAAAGATACGAAAAAGTATAGTTTGCACCTACAATTCTAAGATACTAAGTGATTTCCCTACTATCAATACAAACTAACTAGAAGAGTTCTAAGACTTTTATACCTTTCAAGTGCTAGATTTTATTTAGTAAGATTAACTTCTACAACGATTGAAAGATAATGGTTTACTACTATATATAAAATAGATAACTAATAATCACCTACTGTATAGCACAGGGAACTCTACTCAGTACTCTGTAGTGACTATATGGGAAAGGAATCTAAAAAAGAGTGGATATATGTGTAACTGATTCACTTTGCTATATAACAGAAACTAACACAACATTATAAATCAACTACATTCCAATAAAAATTTTTAAAAATTAAAAAATATAGTGGTTTAATACCAACAGTGAAATGACATAGAATAGAGAAAAATGTTACTTTTGACATTTCTTTATATTTATTTACATTGTTTTGCAATGCTAGCAACAATGTAGGAATGCTATTTATGATATTGTGTTGAATTTATACTATACTTGTGTTACTCATCAATAATAATGTTAGAAGGCCCCTAAAGATGAGCTTTCATTAGAAGAGGGATTTTCTGTTTCAGAAGTTGACTTTTTTATTACTGAATAATATCACGGCTACAAAAGCAATTCAATAATCTCAGTGAAATTTCACATTTTTGCTACAATCCAAAGATATACTTTTGAATTCTTCCAGAAAAGGTGGAAAACCCCTTTAAATTCTAAGGTGTTTTAGTGTTTATTTATTTATTTCTCTCTATGTATTTATTCATTTATTTTAATGGTAGCTGTTGTAAAGTTACAACTCAGTAGGAGTCTTTTTTTTCATTGAAAGCAAAAAAATCGAGTCAAATTTGGAAAGAAATATTGACTACTCTTTATGTAATGAGTTTTGAAAGTAAATGTTGCTCTTAAATACAAAAGTGATAATCCACCTCCCTCATAATTAGAAAACTACAAAATTACAATGAGATACCATTTAAAAAAATTTAATTATAGTTGACTTACAGTGCTATGAGATACCATTTTTATCATACACTGTGTTGGCCAGGGTTGGGGAGAAAGACATTTCTGGTGGGAATGTAACTTAGTGTAACCTCTATGGAGGATAATTTGGCAATATCTATTGAAAGTATAGTTGTCTAGACCCTTTAGCCCAGCAGTTCTACTTCTAAATATTCTTTCTTACAGATGTACATGATATAGAAAGAAATGGCACATGTAAATGATTACGGGCTTTTTCTTATTGCTTGTAACTGTTAAAAGATCAGAAGCAACCTAAGTATTGATGATGAAGAATGCTACATCCTTTTAATTGAATATAACACAGCTATTAAAAAGACTGTCATTCTTAAGATATATGCTTAATAGTGTATAGGATGAACTAATCTTTGTGCAAAAATAAAAACAGTGAGTGAAATATATCCTTATATTCACAAAAGACGTCTGAGAAGCTAACCAAGAACTGGCAATAGTGGTTGCTTCTAGGGAAGGGAACTGTAAGTGCTGAGAACAGGGTAGAAGAGAGACAATTTTCACCTATGCCCTTTTGCAATTTTTAATTTTGTATCGTATGCATGTGCTACCCATTCAAAAAGTAAACAAAATAATTAAAAAAGAAAAATATTGTGAATAATTCATTTATTCTGAGTTTGAGGATTTGTTTACATTAACACAAAATTATCTTTAATTTCAAAGTGTAGAATTATGGCAATATCAAACTTTTTTAGACTCTGCTTGTACTTTCTGTGTGGGCTATATTTATGGGTTATAATTGCTATTTATAATATGAAAACCCACTTTGAAACAGTTTTAATATATTGCCCTATGTAAAGACCAACATTATTCATTTCTCCTTCATCCTTAAAGTATGAGGTCCTTGAAGCCAGGGATCATGTACTCTTTTACCTAGAAAGATAAAACAAGACAAAATTGCTTTTTAAAAAATTATTATTTTAATTATAAAAGTAAGATATGCCATGCATATTTCAAATTTGGTGGTTATTTTAAAACTGACCTTAAGCAAGGGCTGAATTATACTTTCACCCACAGTGTATGAGAGTACACATTACAGAACTTGTGTCAGGTAGACTATGACACGTTTTACTCCATCACCCCAGCGCATGTGTGTGAGCTCAGTCGCTTCAGTCCTATCCGACTCTGCACCCCCATGGACCATAGCCCGCCAGGCTCCTCTGTCCATGGAATTCTCCAGGCAAGAATATTGGAGTGGGTTGTCATGCCCTTCTCCAATCACCTCAGAGAAATAAGGACAAATAAATAACTTTGGCTAAATAATTTAGATGGAAAATAAGAACAACTTACTGGTATAAAATAGAATTCCTAAAGGAAGCATAAGATCTCTGAAGTACTCTGAAATGAGTCATTTTGCAAAAGGTTGAGAGTGAAATTTAAATAGCTCCATTGTAGGAAAATATGGAGTAGATAATTCTAGAGTGAATTTATCTCTAATGGAAATTGATTTCCAAAGCAGTAACCTACTTTTCAATAATACAAACAATATTTCTAGGATAAAACAAAGATAATTTGCTCATAATAGTTTGTTGTGGAGGGTCAAAGTTTAATGCCAGAGAAATTAATACTGGAGGTGTTGAAAGATGGCATGTGTAAAAACAGCTGAATATAAAAACAATACATTTGCTATGAATAGTTATAAAAAGTAGTATTCTAAATTCTTTCATCAAGATTTGATCACCAGTACCAATATTAATCATATTGGAGCCTAAGGCAAAGGAAAAATCTGCAATAGTTACTCCATTAAAAATTTTTTTGACATTTTATTAATTACAGATTTTTTTTGCATTGATCTTAACAAGTATAAAGTTTATGTTGATTACAGAGTTTTTTGACACCTCCCTATAGTTTGGACTGGATGCAAATGCCTCATTCACTTCATCCAGTTCTTTTGAACACTCAAATCATAAAATAGTGTTAAAAGAAGAGAACAAAAATAATTTAAAGCCTCTCTTATGTACCATTTTCTCAATGTTCCCAATATTCTATGGAAAGATATTAAAATGAGAAAAAATAGAACTGATGAAATGCTAAATTTTTAAAAATTCTTACAATTCAGCAAGATATGTATATTTTCTCCATATTTTATATATGAAGAAACTGAGGCTCAAAGAAGTTAGTACTTTGCTTTGGACACACAAAAAAACATGTGGCTCAGCTAAGATTGAAACCATTTCTCTGTCATTTACCAGAGCCTAAAGTCTTTCCAATACACTGGGTTCTTTCTCAGGGAATTATTGCCATTTGAATTAAGCCTCAAAAGAAGAGTAGGGATTTGCTAGGAGTAGAAAAAGAGACAAGACATTTCAGGCAGTTGGGAAAATTGTGAAGAAAGCCTGGAAGTAATGTCCAGAGGCAGATTTACCAAGAAACCAAGGAGGTTGATAGGTCAAGACTCCTTGGAATAAAATGTTAATAAAGCTTCTTGATAGGGACTCTAGTGATGGTGCTTTTTCACTCTCCTCTTCCACTTTCATCAAGAGGCTTTTTAGTTTCTCTTTGCTTTCTGCCATAAGGGTGGTGTCATCTGCATATCTGAGGTTAGTGATATTTCCCTCTGCTATCTTGATTCCAGCTTGTGCTTCATCCAGTCCAGCATTTCACATGATGTACTTTGTGTATAAGTTAAATAAGCAAGGTGACAATATTCGGCCTTGACATATTCCTTTCCCAATATGGAACCAGTTCATTGTTCCATGTCCTGTTCTAACTGTTGCTTCTTGACCTGCATACAGGTTGCCCAGGAGGCAGGTCAGGTGGTCTGGTATTCCCATCTCTTAAAGAATTTTCCACAGTTTGTTGTGATCCACACAGTCAAAGAATTTAGGGTAGTCAGTGAAGCTGAAGTAGACATCTTTCTGGAATTCTCTTGCTTTTTGTATGATCCACTGGATGTTGGCAATTTGGTCTTTGGTTCCTCTGCTTTTTCTAAATCCAGCTTGAACATCTGGAGCTTCACAGTTCACGTACTGTTGAAGCCTGGCTTGGAGAATTTTGAGTATTACTTTGCTAGTGTGTGAAATGACTACAGTTGTCTGGTACTTTGAACATTCTTTGGCATTGCCTTGCTTTGGGATAGGATTGGAATGAAAACTGACCTTTTCCAGCCCTGTGGCCACTGCTGAGTTTTCCAGGTTTCCTGGCGTATTGAGAGCAGCACTTTCACAGCATCATCTTTTAGGATTTGAAATAGCTCAATCGGAATTCCATCACCTCCACTAACTTTGTTCATGGTGATGCTTTCTAAGGCCCACCTGACTTCCCGGGATGTCTGGCCCTAGGTGAGTGATCACACCATCGTGTTTATCTGGGTCATGAAGATCTTTTTTGTATAGTTCTTGTGTGTTTTCTGTTTGTGGGATATATTCACATGTTTCACAGCCACTCCTGTGCTTATTGCTAACCATCTCAGGGTAAGAATAACCTCTCAGCATACTTCAGTTGCCCTTTCTGCCAACTCACTTGGCATGGTGATATGAAGGTGCAAGGGCCAGGGGCTTCTGCCAGATGAGTGTTACCTGGATCATGGGAATAGCTTGCTAGTGGAGGAGAAACAAGGTTTTCAATGCATGGACTAGAAGACAGTTTGTGGAAAATTCTTTCAATCATCAGATGAGTAAAATTTTAAGTTGAAATTTGAGTTTTCATTAAGAAAGTGTCCTTCTTAGAAGCCAAAAATTTAAACTGAAGACTCACAAAAGCTTCAAAATACCAAAAGATTTCTTATTATCTTGGAATACATGCTAAAAATGCCAAAATCATAAAGAAAAGGGAGGATCCATTAGAGGCAAGAAAATATAGATGATTATAGTGACAGTGGAAGAGATAAAGATTATGAGAATCAGGGCACTCCCAAAGAGGAAATGAAAAATCTGGAGAAACAGAAAATAATCAAGCAAAATACAATTTGTATAGTCAGCAAATGTTGGCAGCAGCTTCATGTTTATGACTTCATTGACTTTAATAAGAACTGTGGTTTTTTTATTATGGCCCTATTGCTAAAAAGTAATAATGTCATTCAGTATTTTAATTAAAGACATTTTTTCCTTCAAAATTGTGAGTCCAATAATATTTATATAGAATCAAACAGAACATAAAATGAGCAAGAGAGATGTTTCTCAAAAAGATATTTTGAAAAAAAGTTTTAAAGAGTCATACTCTTAGGAGATTCTGGCTAGGTTATCCCAAGCAAAAAAAGATTATAAATATTGTTTCATTTGTAAATTATTTTCAACAAGACAGACATTACATGCACTGGATGGTTTTTCAGACTAAATGAATTTATTGATAGCCCTCAAAAGCTGTGACTATTCTATGGAGCACAAGACAACTATCTTTTCTTAGATTACCCATAAATCAAAAACCAGCTGCGTAAGAACATTCCAAATTATTCTGAAGTGCTGAAAAGAAGTAGTTGAGGTTATTGCATTTTTAAGGTGACTTTCAGAGGTCATGATGAAATATAACCATTCAAATAACGGAAATTTAATGGGAATCCTAGAAATAACTATTAAATTTAATTCATCTTTGCATGAGAGCTTGGAAAAATGCCCAAAATGGGGGGAAAAAAAGTAACAGTTTATGAAGAATGAGTAGAAGTAATGGGAAAATACATAATAGAAGGGTTAACAGATAAATAAACCAGAAACCAAATGTTACTCCATTTTTGTAGATTCTAGGCCAGATGTATCTGACACTGATTAGTTGGCCACTGTTGTGCTCTACTGCTGTGATCGAAAACTCTATATATGATTTTGACATTTTTCACCAACTGAAAACCAGCCTTTGGCTTTATCCAACAATGTGAAATAACTTTTGGAAATAGTAACCTGTGGTTGAAAACATTCATGGAGTGTTGTCTGTCTAGACATAGGTGAGGAAAAGGGCTCCCAGCACTCTTTAAAGATATTAATAAGTATGCAGGATGTATACCATGTGCAGTTTATTCCTTTAATCTATAAGAGAAAAAGCTGCTTCCACAGTTGTTAACCATGTTGGCATTTTACGACAGCTATTTTCATTTCAATTTCCTCTCATAAATGGAGTATTTTACATAAACATATCAACTTGGATTTAAAAAAAAGTCTAAGGGTAATACAATGGGTTATCTACTGTAAAGTTGTTCAAGCTCTGCAACATGGGTAAAGGAAATTTTATAGGCTCTAAAATACATTTTTCAAAGATTTGGAAGGAAACCCCCAACACAAAAGTAAACCAAAAAGCTTATTCAAAAAATTGACACCCAGCAAATACATCACTATAACTGTAATATAGAAAGACACTTTAAAATGTTTCTATAAGATATTTAAGAAATTGCAGTCACTATATTTGAATTATATAAAGGGGACCATTTTTCTTCATCTTTAAATCTATTTGTAAAAAAATTGAGAAAAAATTCAGATAAAAATTAATGGAATATGAAACAAAAGTGGAAAAGGTAAGCAATTAAGTCAATAGAAATTATTCTGACATCAAGATGTATTTGTAACAACAACAAAATGATTTGAAATCGTCACCAAAGGCAGGAATTAACCAAAGGAAGAGATACATTTCAAATAGAACTGATGAATAGGCTTCCTGTATAGTTTGATAATGCAGTTAATGAGAGGGAAGAATCATATGAACACAATAGAAAAGGATCTATAACTCTTTGATTTGACACAAAATGATTACATTGCAAAAAGTAATATAAAACTCATAGTATGCTATTGCAACAAAGACATCAAGAATGAGTAATAACTGTTATTGATTCAGACTATTTTTGATTAATTACTGCACAAAGAAATGTGAAAACTCTGACATTTTATGGTGCCTAGATGAAAAAAACTAGCAATCTGGTAGCACTTTTCCCACACTTGATATCCATTCTTGAAATTTACATATTAACAGAAAGCTGAAATGTTTTCCTAAACAATCAATAATGCAAACCATTTAAATCAACAAAAAACTGGATTATCTTTCTACTCTTTATAGAAAATGATATTATAAAATTATTGTCACATGAAGAGTCAATGAAAAACTAGCAGGCTGAACTGATGTGGTCAAATTATAAGCCTACTAAAGCCTATCTTTCTGCTGATTACATCTAAAAGCACTAGACGAAATGCAAAAAGCAACTCTCTGAGGATTTTGGAAAGTAAGGAAAAGCAGGAAGATTGGGGAAAGGAGTCAAAACCTGGAGAAGTGAGCTGTATGGCGGTGAATTTCCCATATTTTGCCTTTTTCTTGCTCATGGTGTTAAGTGTGGGCTCCTGGTACAACTGGCACATCAGTACTACAGATAGCTAAAACTCAGAGAAATCCCATCTTTCTGTCCATAAGACCAGAAAAGGGGACCCCTGTGGGCCAGAGAGTATGGGGGTAACACTCTTTTCTCTCTCTTCTTTTACTTCCTTTTTTGTTTGTGTCTTACAGAGGGCTGACCTATAGTGGAGTTAAAGCGTGGGTTTCCTGTCTTTCTGTCCAGAAGAGTTGAGAAAGGGGAGCTGAGGGCCAGAGAAGGTAGGGAGCATTCCCATTTTTTAAAAAATCTTTCTTCCCACCCACTGCCTTGCCCAGTGGGTCGCCCCAACTGTGGGGAACTGGCAGCAACATGGACATCTAGAAATCCAAGAGAAATCCCACCTTTCCGGCCAGAAGATCAGAAAACAAGGCTTCAGAGGGCTGGAGAATGGGAGGAAAATCCTGGAAGGGAGAGACTTAGAGAAGATGATTCCCCCAAATCTGTGATAAACCAGCATAATGCCAGCCGACATGATTGAATTGCACATGAGTGGGTGAGGTATTTTACTCACAATACATCTAACACCAACTGTTTGGGTTTTTTTTTCTTTACAATGAACCAATTTTCTCACTCTCTGGACATCAACTGAGTGCCCTACAATTCAATTCAATTCTGACACTAATTATCAGAAATTAGCATCAGATGCCACAGGGTTAAGGGCTAGGTCCCGGAAGATTGGACTTCACAATGGCTCAGCAGTAAAGAAGCTGCCTAGAATGTAGGAGCTACAGGAAATGTGGGTTCGATCACTGGGTCAGGAAGATCCCCTGGAGGAGAGCACGGCAACCCACTCCAGTATTCTTGCCTGGAGAATCCCACAGACAGAGGAGCCTGGCAGGCTACAGTCCATAGGGTCACAAGGAGTTGAACACAAGTGAAGCAACTTAGCATGCATGCACGCCTGGATGATTGTCCTCACTTCAGATGCCAGTCACAAAACTATTGGGTCCCCAGGTTACCCATGCTTCTGTCTTACAGCTACAAATCAGGGTTCCCACAACCTCCCTCCCTCAGGTTTAATAATTTGCTCAATCAACTCATAGAACTAAGGAAAATATTTCACTCACTAGTACCAGTTTATTTCTGCTTTATGGCAGAAAGTGAAGAGGAACTAAAGAGCCTCTGGATGAAAGTGAAAGAGAAGAGTGAAGAAGCTGGCTTAAAACTCAATATCCAAAAAACGAAGATCATGGCATCCGGTCCTATCACTTCATGGCAAATAGATGGGAAAACAGTGGAAATAGTGACAGACTTTATTTTCTTGGGTTTCAAAATCACTGCAGATGGTGACTGCAGCCATGAAATTAAAAGATGCTTGTTCCTTGAAAGAAAGGCTATGACCAACCTAGACAGCATATTAAAAAGCAGAGACGTTACTTTGCCAGCAAAGTTCTGTATAGTCAGAGCTATGGTTTTCCAGTAGTCACATATGGATGGAAGAGTTGAACCATAAAGAAGGCTGAGTGCAAAAGAATTGATGCTTTTGAACTGTGGTGTCGGAGAAGACTCTTGAGTCTGCAAGGAGTCTCCAAGGACTCTTGGACTGCAAGGAGATCCAACCAGTCAATCCTAACGGAAATCAATCCTGAATACTCACTGGAAGGACTGATGCTGAAGCAGAAACTACAATACTTTGGTCACCTGATGTGAAGGGCTGACTCATCAGAAAAGTCTCTGATGCTTGGAAGGATTGAAGGCAGGAGGAGAAGGGGATGACAGAGGATGAGATGGCTGGATGCCATCACTGACTCAATGGACATGAGTTTGAGCAAGCTCCTGGAGATGGTGAAGGACAGGGAAGACTGGCGTGCTACAGTCCATGGAGTCTCAAAGAGTCGGATGTGACCAAATGAGTGAACAACAACAGCAACTAGTTTATTATAAAGGAATAGCCGAATGAGAGAAATGCATATAAGGCAAGGTATGGGGAAAGTGGGTGGTTTGGAGCTCCCACACCCTCTCCAGGTGTACTCTCTTCCTAGTACAACATGTTTACCAATCTGGAAGATCTCTCAACTCATAGGTTTGAGATTTTTATGAAGGTTTCATTATGTAGGCATGATTGATTAAACCTTGGCCATTGGTGATTAACTCAATCTCCAGCCCTTATCCCTTCCCTGGAAGTTGGGAGATGGATCTGAATGTTCTAAGCTTCTAATCAAGGTTTGTCTTTCTGGTGATCTGCTCCCATTCTGAAATTATCTAGGAGCCCCTCAGCCAAGAATCATCTCATCAACATATCAAATGCATTTTTATCATATACAAGATTCCAAGGTTTTAGGAGTTCTATGACAAGAACCTGGAACAAAGCCCAAATATATATTTTATATTTTTTATTTTACCACAGTGGGACAGATCCAATTTATATAGCTAAGTCTTTGTAAATGGATCCACAAATCTCAAATCTCAGGCTAACATTTAAGTGGTACATGAAAAAATATAAAATAGCCTAGCAAATAAATTAAAAAAAATCAATCAATCAAAACAAAAGAAACCCCCAAACTAATATTGGGACCATGACCTACAGATAGTGAAGACAGAAGAAGAGATGAAACTTGTGTTCTTGAATGTAAATATGTTGATTGTATGCTACCTCAGTTCAGTTCAGTTCAGTTCAGTTGCTCAGTCGTGTCCAAACTCTTTGCGACCCCATGAATCGCAGCACGCCAGGCCTCCCTGTCCATCACCAACTCCCGGAGTCTACTCAAACTCATGCCCATCAAGTCAGTGATGCCATCCAGCCATCTCATCCTCTGTCGTCCCCTTCTCCTCCTGCCCCCAATTCCTCCCAGCATCAGGGTCTTTTCCAATGAGTTAACTCTTCGCATGAGGTGGCCAAAGTACTGGAGTTTCAGCTTCAGCATCAGTCCTTCCAATGAACACCCAGGACTGATCTCCTTCAGGATGGACTGGTTGGATCTCCTTGCAATCCAAGGGACTCTTAAGAGTCTTCTCCAACACCACAGTTCAAAAGCATCAATTTTTCGGCGCTCAGCCTTCTTCACAGTCCAACTCTCACATTCATACATGACCACTGGAAAAACCATAGCCTTGACCAAATGGACCTTTGTTGGCAAAGTAATGTCTCTGCTTTTTTTGCATGCTACCTAGAGTTAGTAAAAATGTGAAATTTGAGGGTTCAGTGCTCTAGACTTCTGACACCAATCTATATTCACATTCAATAATTCACTCAAAGCATTCAGAACTCATTGAGGATTATTATGCTTGTGGTTACAGCTTATTATAGGATTCAAGATTTGAAAATCAATATCACTCATCATATCGACTCACTAAAGAAGAAAAACTATGTGATCATCTCAATAGATGCAGAAAAAGTATTTGACAAAGTTCAACATTCAATCATACATTCGATATCAAACCATATTATCCCATCTATAACATTTGTATATATAAATAAAATTCCATACAAAAAATGGAATTCCTACAAAAAATAAAGGATTGATTTGATTGGTAAACCTCTGAAATTAGACAACTGGAAATCCTAACTACATAAACATTCAACATCATGATAAATACTTTCTGCAAACTAAGAAGGGACTTCCTTAATCTAATAAAAAGACTTACAAAATATTTACATCTATTATACTAAAATTGAAAGACTGAATGTTTCCCCTTAAGATTAGGAACAAAGCAAGGATGTCTGCTTTCAATACTTCTATTCAATATTGTACTAGAAGTACCATATAGTGCAAGAAAGCATGAGAAACAAATGAAAAACACAGATTAGAAAGGAAGAAAAAAAAAACTCTGTTAAAACTATGTGATTCTTCTACACAGAAAATACCAAGAAATTTATAAAAAACCTCCTAGTACTAATAAACCATTTTAGAGAAGTCACAGGATAAAAGGTCAAAATACAAAAATGTTTTATTTCTACATATTGCCAACAAATATTTGGGAATCAAATTTTAAAGCACAGTGTCATTTAAAATAGTACCAAAGCCATAAAATACTTAAACATAAATACAGCAAAAATAGGCAGGACATGTATGCTGAAAACTATAAGATAATGATGAAAGAAATCAAAGAATATCCAAGTAGATAGAAAGACATACTCTGTCTTTGGATTGGAAGACTCAGTATTGTTAATATGCCACTTTTCCTCAAGCTAATCTATGTATTCAATGCAATCCCAATAAAAATTGGAACAAAGTTTTTCCTAGAAATTGATACATTTACTTAAAACTTCATATAGAACTAGGATAGCCAAAACAATTTTCAAAAAGAGCGAAGTTGGAGGACTCACACCACCTCATTTGTTTACTGTAAAGGTATGTGAAAAAAAATGAAAGTGTTAGTTGCTCAATGTACTGGACTCTTTGGGACCGCATGGACTCTAGCCCGCCATGGAATTCTGTCCATGGAATTCTCCAGGCAAGAATACTGGAGTTGGTAGCCATTCCCTTCTAATAGGAGATCTTCCCGATGCAGGGATCAAACCCAGGTCTCCTGCATTGCAGGCAGATTCTTTACCACTAATCCACTGTAAAGGTATAGTAAACTTATTAATAAAAAGACAAATAATGCCATTTAAAAATCGGCAAATGTTTTGAACAGATAATTTCCTGAGTATGAACTATTTGGATAATAAAGAGAAAACTGTAGAGCTGCTGTGTCTAAAAAGGTAGCACAGGGAGGTGGTTTGTGCCCTGAATACACTACACAGTAAGTTTGCCCTTATCTTGGAGAGAAATATTGGGTCTGATATCAGTATTGCCATAGCACTCAGACTTTTCTAGAACATATGTATATGTTAAGAAAACTAGTGCTTTTGAATATATGTATTTTAACACGAAGTTTCTTGTGCATTATCAGCTCAGTTCAGTTCAGTTCAATCGCTCAGTCGTGTCTGACTCTTTCTAACCCCATGAACCGCAGCACGCCAGGCCTCCCTGTCCATCACCAACTCCTGGAGTCCACCCAAACCCATGTCCATTGAGTCAGTGTTACCATCCAGCCATCTCATCCTCTGTCGTCCCCTTCTCCTCCTGCCCCCAATCCCTGTTCATTATAGCGCAAAAATATTCATAAGCTTTGTTGGTTTTTTTTTTCATTTTTTTTCTTCTTTTTTCCTTTTTTTTTCCTTCTTTTTTCTTCTTTTTTTATTCATAAGCTTTGAAGTTGTTCACAATTCAGCTGCATATAGAGTTGTATGGAATTTTATTTATATATACAAATGTTACAGATGGAATAATATGGTTTGAGCAAGAAGTTTGGTTTAGGGTCTACTGTTTGGGAAATTTAGCTTTTAACCTTTCTAAGAAATGAATTGTATAGTTAGGATTTCTGGTTGTCTATTTTCAGAAGTTTCCCAAGCAAATCAACCCTACATTTTTTTCTCATGTATTTGCTCATGCCTCACAGCAGCAAGTCTTTTCTTCTATTTTTATCTTCAGTTTTTTCTCCTTCCTCATTTCTTAGAACTTTCTCTTTAATTTCTCACATCTTTCATTCTTCCTTCAAGCTTTTTTTTCAAATCCCTGAGATTTCCCAATTCTCTGTTTTCATAAGACATATTTTTTTTTATATACCCAGTCTCCCTTTGGTGATCACCTGTAAATCATCATGACTTAATATTTTTCCTGTTAGCTACCACCTACACGTGTTTTACTAAGCTCAAGGCAGAAAATTTGTCTTCTATATTTTATGATTTGTAAAATCCCATGTACTCTTATGACTCTTATTAAAAATAAATCTCAGTGTGAATTAGCGAAAGCTATATCTTCCTTGTTTTATGTGTAAGCTTTACATGCATACAAGAGAAGACTCAAGTTTCACCAGATCCCTGATTTGCCATGTGTACCCTCATTTTTCAGGAAGCATTAGAATGCCATCTTTTTTGGACTTACTGGACAGCAAGCCAATAATTTATTTTACCTTAGTTTATATATATTTTCCAGAACAAGCAAAGTTTTTTTTTCTTTTCATTTCAAGAAGGAAATGTTTCTTTCTTTTACGATAATTAGTTTGGACTCACATGGAATTATCTACATGCCAGAATACTTTGTATTCTAATTTTAAATTATGCCTTTCAGACACAATTGGTCTCTGGAATTATGCATTACTTATGATAGTAGGAATCTTTAGCGTTAGACTTGATGTCAATATTTACTTTCAGTTATTTCACTGCTATCTAGACTTTATGTCCCTTCTCTCTTATTGAAACACAGGAACCACATTTAGTGCTCATTTGCTTCTGGAGTGTGGGCTGGACTCATCTAAACGTGATATGAGCAAACAGGCTGAGGAGCTGTGGAGCTCCTTTTGTGGCATCCTAAGCGCTTGGCTTTTGGTGCTGTGCTTTCCCTGATTTGCCGTCCCTCTCCTCCCAAGTACTGTCTATCTATCAAACGTAGCTTCAGAGGCAGGTGTAGCTACAGGTGCATTTTTAGTCTGGATTCTAAATGGTGAAGCAGTCTCAGCTGCAGGTCTTGAGTAGTGTGACCTCTGTGGTTATCATCCTACTTCAAGTGAAGGCTTACTTGATAAGCCACCAAGAAGATTTCTGCTCAATAAGAAAGGTGCATATTAATTTTCTTTTGCTGCTGTAACACATTACCACAATGTTAGCATCTTAAAATAACACTCATTTATTATCTCACAGTTCTGTAGATCAGAAATCCAGGCACGCTGCAGCTAACGTGCAGTTAACAGCATGCGGTTTAGCCTGGTGCAGGGCCCAGCCATGGCAGCATCTGCCACCTGTGTCCACCAAGGATGCACCGAACAGCCTCAGGTCAGAAAGCTGATTCTAGAGGCTAGTTTTAGAGTGGAGCCTGCTCACCTCCTGGTCCACACATGGGCCCTCCAACACAAACACATCCTTCAAGGTGTAGTCCCTGGAGTCTGGATTCTCTGGAGCTCAGAGTTACCTCTTTTACATCTGCAGAAATCCTTCACAGCAGTACTTAGACTATCGTTTTATTGATTAATCAGGGGGTGGGAATCTTGGAGGGCCATTTTTAGAATTCTACCTACTATAAAGGTATGAGACTCATGTGATGAAAATGAAAAAATTTTTTGGAAAACACATGGGCACACCTGAACAAATGTGGAGTCATATCATAAGCCAGAAAGGGGAGGCTCATGTTGAAAGATATTATTCTCCCTGAAATTAATACCTACAATTACAGAAATGTGAATAAAAACCTACAGCCACATGGATGAATCTTAAAGACATAACTTTGGGTAAAAGAAATCAAGGCATGAAAAAAAAATTTACTCTATGATTCAATTTACATTGAGTTAAAAACCAGGCATGAAATATACTGTTTGAGTAATTAAGCAATACAACTATAAAGAAAAGCAAGGAAGTCAATATTTTAATAATCATGATAGTGTTTATTAACCCTAGGTACTTGGGGGATATAAAGGAAGGGGCACTTTGGGGCCTTTTAGGGTGTTGGTAATGTTCTACTTTTTGACCCAGTGTGGGTTACATGAGTGTTTGGGTTATAGTCTTTAAGTAGTATACATCTGTTTGCTATATTTCCTGTTCAAAAAATAATTCTAATCTCTTTTCCCCCCTTACTTTCTGATTATTCCTCTACATCTACAGTGCTTCATAGAGAAAAAGATGTTACAGTGAGACTACACAAACAATTCAGTCTTTAAAAAACAAAATGCTTACAAATTAAGTTCTTGAGAATTTGTTGAGAGTGAAACATAGCATTTGAACCTATTTCCCTCTCAACCCTGGCCAGATTAGCTAAAAGAAACCTCTGAATTGGTAGGAGTATATGGAGCATAACACCCATAACACCTTCCCCAGGGAGGGAAGGACAAGGTCTGATGGGAGTGGCAGAAAAAGAGAGCACTGGAGCAGGCTGAGCACCATGTCAGTGGAGAAGGCAGGAGTCCTGGGCTAGGAGCCAGGAAAGCTGGCACAGCAGCCTGTCAGGGCTGCCTGGTGCCCACATTTGCATCATTCAACAAAGGACACCAGCTTTCCTCTGAACTGCCTGATGGAGCACATAGGACACTTCTGTCAAAGATGGAGGGTGAAATCTTGGACTACCTGGTGCTGCATCATCTTTCTTTCTCCTGTCCTCGCATCCCTAGAGGGATGTGCTTTTAATAAGCACTTAGGATAACACTCCGGAGAAGGCAATGGCAACCCACTCCAGTACTCTTGCCTGTAAAATCCCATGGGCAGAGGGGCCTGGTGGGCTGCAGTCCATGGGGTCACACAGAGTCGGACACGACTGAAGTGACTTAGCAGCAGCAGCAGCAGGATAACTCTTATGCAGGTGGCCTCTGGCACTGCAGTACCACTGCCCAGAGAAACTCCCTGAGAAGAAGACTCGCTGGTGGCACTTGTTAAAATTCCAAAATTTGATGCCTCATACTAGAGAACTTTTTTTTTTTTTAAATGAAGGCCCCAGGTAATGTGAAAAGAAGTTTGGCAAACAGCTTTAGAGACTTATACTTTTTGTTTTTCCACAATACTTATAATAGTTGCATTTTGAAAAAATAAGTACTTTGTGAAAAAGAACACATTACAAACCTGAACACTTTTTCTCTAGCTCAGACTTCTCAGTGCTGCAGACCCATAGATCTGTTTATGTGACATCTCTCCCTGAAGTCATGAAAACATCTGAGACTCAACCTGTTGAAATCAATTGAAGCCACCGTCTCCCCCCAAATCTGACTCTCTCTCAGTGTTCTCCACACCTCAGTGAACACTGCTTTCCATCCACTGTGCCTGCCAGATATCCTGTCATGACTCCTTCCTCTCCTTCAATCCCCATTCGTTCCACTCTACCTAAATCCATTCCCTAGACCTATTTCACTTCCTAAATTGTTCCATTTTCCCCACTTGTCTCCATCTCCTTGTGCTCATCCCAATCCACTTGAACTACTTACTACCAACATTAGCCATGATTCAAAGATCCTAACTGGTCCAAGATGGACCCTGTTCATATCTCCACGCTGCAGCTGGAATAATCTTTTCCAAACACGGATCTGATCTGGTTAAATCTCTACCCCATTTTGTTTTCAGTATGGCCAAGCAAGTCCTGCTTTGTCTGCTCTCCCTGCAAACTATGCTCTAGTCACAATGACTCCTTTCAGACCCTTGGGCTTGCACTGTTCATTCCCGACAAAAGGCTGTACACATATTGTTCCCTGTTTTCTTTTCTCCTTTCTTCAGTTTCTCATCCTTCAGATCTGTATTCCAGGCGACCTCCTCAAGCATGCCTTACCTAACTTTCCTGACCAGATAAATGACTGACTCTAAGCTCTCAGAGCACCTATTTCTTGCAACTTTCACTTATCTATCTAAATAAATGTGGCTCACTTATTTGTTGAATTGCTGCTGCTGCTGCTGCTGCTAAGTCGCTTCAGTCGTGTCCGACTCTGTGCGACCCCATAGACGGCAGCCCACCAGGCTCCGCCGTCCCTGGGATTCTCCAGGCAGGAACACTGGAGTGGGATGCCATTGCCTTCTCCGGTCAGTGGCTTTAGGGAAGCTATTTTACTTATCTCTGTATTCTCAGCACTTAACACATGGTCTTGTCTTCAATAAATATTTGGAATGACTGTTGGAGCCTAGTTCAGCCATATAGTGCATATGCTGATCTTTCTGTTTCTAATATCTTTTCTCACTTTGCCTACAAACTCTTACCTCTTGATATAGAGGAGGCAGTGATATAGAGAAGGATAGCATTACTTTCAACAATATATGTATAATTTTTATTCAGTTCCTTTTTCTTTTCAATTTCATTTGAAAACTGATAATTACCTTAAAAGGTTATTGGGAGGGTTAAAAAAGTTAATGGTCTAATTAATACTCCTCTGTCTCCCCTTGTCAGGTCAAATTTCTCCTCTTTTATATCAACTACCTAAGGTATTTTGTCTCAGGATTAGGTTTTTGGAATTTCTTGCACCCAGTTAGCTCTTTTGTTTTTCCCCACCTATTTCTGTCCTCTTTTCAGTAAGTCTTGATGGATCAATTAAAACTAGAAAACAAATCATTAGCAAATAGAAAACATCTCTTCCTTGTTCTCTTAGGAAAAGAGATTGTCCTGAGGTGAGGAGCTGTATTTGCAAAACTGCACAGGCCTTTCAATTATTTATTTTAAATATATATACATATCCAAATTCTTTTCCCATTAGGCTGTTATATAATACGGAGCAGAGTTCCCTGTGCTATACATAGGTCCTTGGTGGTTATATATTTTAAATATAGCAGTGTGTACATGTCAGTCCCATACTGCCTAACCATCTCTCCCCACTACCCTTCCCCCATGGTAACCAAAAGTTCATTCTCTAAGTTGCTTTTTTTTTTTTTTAAAAACTTTAAAATAATAAAGGATGAAAAACAAAATGGTTAAATTTCCATACCAAAATAAGTGAAATGTTTCATTTTCTTTTAGATATGTAAAGTGTCTTACCCAGAGTATGAGAAGAAACTTTGGTTTCCTTCCCCTCACGTTTACAAAGCTGTAACTAAACATTTTAGCAGTTAAGCAACTCTACAATGAATTATCTGGTAGCTTCCAATATAATAAATTACTCTTACCAACTAAATATTATGCTTTCTTTTCATAATTTACCTGTTTGGTTGTCAAAGTTTAAACATAGCATAATACAACGATTATACTCTTTAAAATACCATGGGCACTTAAAATGTGTAACTGAACAAAATAGAAAAATTCCATGAAAAATGTTTGCACACAGGGGTAAATCGTGACAAGAACTTTTGCTGAAGTTTCTCTATGCTTCTCCAACATTACCTTGTGTGATTCAAGTACTATTTGTTATTGAGACTTGTCATTCTCAGTTGACTAGTAAATTTAATGCACTTTAGCCAACGTTTCAAATCTGAGGCAAATAAAACCTAGGTGGTTTATTCGTGGGCCTAGTACCAAGACCTGCCAAGGGAGTGTTCTTAAGCGTTTTAAGAGAGAAAACTCAGTTTATGTTGTTAAGCCACCGGTTTGAAAGCAACATCCTCGGGCAGTTGACGTTTACCACATAATGGTGAGGTAAGCGGCCCAGTCATCAAAGGACCCTTTTTGAAGTCCATGAGTCATAAAAGTCTCCAGCAGTCCTGGAGTCCAGGCTGAATTTCTTCACTCGCTTGTCTGAGAACCCGTCTCTCCTTAGCTGTGTAGTATTAACTGGCTCCGCTGCCGGCAGGATGACAGCTGATCCCGCACTCTTCAGGGCGGGCTCGTGTCCAGGTGCACCTATCTCCACCGTCAAACCCACTCCTCTCTCGCGCGGCGGTCTTGGGCCATCAGGACCAATTTCGGGGTTTTCTTTAGCCAGTGAGACTCTGCAGAACAGGTTCCAAAAGAAAAACAGGAGGCAGAGGAGGAGTAAGAAGTAACTATTGGTAAGAGTCAAAACAAATGACACTCCACCTGTAAGACGCGACGACGAGCACCCCACTTGGCTGCGGAAGCCACAGGGATGCACTGAACTCCTCCCGCCAACCGCCTGCCTCTTCCCCCAACTGCCCGCCCTAGTCACGGTCACGTGACGAGGGAGCGGCGCGCGCCGGCCGCGGCGCCGATTGGCCGGCGGCGGGAGCGCGGGGTTTGATGGGAAGGAGTTGGCCGGGCTCATCGCTCTGTCACTGGCTGCTGCTGTCCGCTCCGGAGGCGGACTGCGCGGTGGTGGCCGAAACTGGCCGAGGTGGACGCCAGCGCCGGGCTTTGCCCGTTTCTCCTTGAAGGTAGAGGGCTCAAAATGAGGGTCATTGGGACGGTTGGGCAGAAGGGAGGCGCGCTGAGCTTTTCCCTGGGAAATACGCTTCCGATTACCTCGCTTGCCTCTCCCAGGCGCCTCCGCCTCCCGCCGAGTGGCCTACCAGTTCGGCGGCGGCGGCTAGTCGGGCTCCTGCCTGGCTGAGCGCTGACCCCGTCTCACCGCCTGATCCCCTTGGTTTCCCGGTGCAGTGGCTGGGATGGCTCTGGAGTGCTGGAGACACCTTTTTGTCTCCGGAGGGGAGTTGGTTCCCCAGCCTTTTTTCGGAGATTCGAGGCGGGGGTGGTGGTGCGGTGACTGGGTTGAGCTGAGCACCGTTCGTTTGGCCCACCTCCCTGTCCGAGCGAAGGGTCAGAAGGTCCTACAGTAAGCCATCGCTTTGCGTGGGTTCTACCCTTGTCATCTTTTGCTGAGTTGTGTGCGGAGGCGCCGCGAGTTGGAGAGATCGGGAGGGACCGAAAACTGTCAGTGTCATACTGCTCGGCCCAGGCGTGTGGGCGTGGATTGTGTGCTGCTTAGAGAAGCCTCTTTTCTGCCGTTGTCCTTATTTGAGCGACGGTGGGGTGAAGGGAAGGGCGAGATTGCGTGGGTGTCATAGGCCTGGCAGAAGAAGAGCAAATCTAGACCGCATCAATAGTTTTAATATTTGAATATTGTGTTGGGGGATTAAGAGAAAGTTGGGATTGGTGCACTCAGTTTTGCTGATGGTGCGCTCGCTGTACTAAGTAAAATCTGTGACTCACTGAATTTTCCATGTTCCGTTTTTCCCAGTATGCTTCTGGTTTGTGGTTCCTATTGTCGACTGTTTTCTCCTTTCTCTGTGGCCTGGGTGTCACTGTTGACAAAATTGTTACCACACAAAATTCAACAGCAGTTTGTGTGGTTGTTGAGTAAGCTTGGTTTCAGGGATGTGTTCAAAGTGGCAGGGCATTGCTAATTTCTTGTCCTCAACAGCCCCCGTAGTTCAGTTTTAGGAGAATCAAGTTGGTTTTGAACACATTTTTAAACGAGTGATGCATTTACAATTAGAATTTCAGTTTTTCTGTCATCTACTGGGATGAGCACAATACTGTTAAAAACCTTAGTGTTCATATATTATTAACTTGAAAGAATATAAGGAAGAAATGGCTTACAACAGGTATGCTTTGTTATAGAAATCTTTCCAATCAAATAGTCATTTTTTGAGTAGTATTTAGTTTAGAATGACTATTGACTTACCGTGAAGACCAGAACTTAATCATTAAATAATAAAAGTGTTTTTAGAAGTGTACTTCTTTTCAGTAATTTTGTTTTTGAGCAATAAATGTGGTGATTTGAGATATTTCAGAATTGTCTTTTCAGTCAGGATATTTGGAAGTTAGAGTTCTAGAACAAACCTTTTTAATCTCAAGTTGAATAGTCCAGTGTATTATAGAGGTTTCTATTGGTGGTGGCTGAATGGTTTCTACTTAAGTTTGGAACTTGATAAAACTAAACTTCCTTTGCTGTTAAAGGCCCTACAGGGTTATTTTAATGAAAGAGTTATCAGAGTATTTTGCTTTATTTTTTATACTGGAGGAAACGAGGGCAATACAATTTCAGTTTAAAATGCAAGCTAATTTTGTTTTCCAATTTTAAAATTATGAAACAGTTTCTTTATAAGAAGGTAGAAAGAAATGTGTTCCATATGAGAAGTGTTGCTGTACTACATGTGTTTTCTGGTAATAGTAATAAGTTCTATAGTTTATTATACACTTCATTATTTGTTGAACACTGTGCCAAATGATGTATGATTTCATTTAACTCATGCAACAATTATGTGAAGTGTATTTTCACGGCTAAACAAATGCTGAACTGAGGCTTGGAGAGTTTATCCAAGATCACATAGTTAGTGTGTGGTTGAGTCATATTTTGAATCCAGACCTTTTTTATTCCGTTATGTCAATATGACTTGAAGTAAGCTGAAAATTTAAGAATAACATGTCCTGAGATTTTAAATTCTGACACCTAAACCTGAGTGTGAATAGCAGTTAGCAGAAAGCATTTGAATAATATGGTGGGCATCGTTATTTATTGAAAAACACATTAGATGCACCCAGCTCTTATGGTCATGTCAGGTCCCATTATATCAAAGTGGAAGGAGACTCTTTGTACATGTTCATAGAAGAGTTCTTGGAATAGGCCAGTTGAGATTGAACCATCTGTCCACTCAAGGGCAAGCAAATTGATTTATGCTTCAGAAAAAAATGCTAGTAGTCTGATTCTCATGTATTTTCCATGTGTTGAAAGGAAACAGAGATGGACTGGAGAAAGGGAACAGCCACAGCAGTAAAGACAATTTTTGTTGAGAAATTAGGATGTGTCCGACACTGCTGTAAATACTTGAGAATGCGTTATGTAAATACTTTAGAATGCTTTTTAACATTTGAGAGGGTTCTTATCTATCACTCTTTTGCACATGAAGATAATGAGTAACTGAGAGGTTAAGTAATTTATTTGCCCGAGGTTTCATAGTAATGTTAATGTTTCATTAATACCAAAACAATTCTCAAAGCAAATAATTGATGTGAAAGTTGGTATTAATTGTAGTATTATGCATATATTTCATATGACATGTATTTTAAAAGTGATATGCAGTAAACAAGTAGAGGCAGTACTTGCAGACTTCTAGTACCAGTTCTGCCCCTACCTGGAGGTACATGATTTTGGCACATCATTTAGCTTCTCTTCTATGTAGACTTAAGCATTCAAATTTAATCAGATAAAGGAATTGGGCTACATGATACACTGTACCAACTCTGGATCTTGTGTTTATAACTTTCCACTGCAGTAACCCCATTTACCAGATGTTTGAGAATGTCTGAGGTGCTTTTATGTACAAATAATTCAGTCTAATCTACAGAAAGATTTTATTTCTGATTTTGAGTTGCTGGAAATAACTTGGTTTTTTTTTGGCCTTTTTTATTGAACTATAGCTGATTTACAATATCATATAAATTGCAGGTATGTAACTTGGTGATTTACAATTTTTAAAGATTATTCTTGATTTATAGTTATAAAATGTTGGCTATATTCCCTTGCTGTACAATATATCCTTGTAACTTATTTGTTTTATACATAGTAGTTTGTAGTTCTTAATCCCCTATCCCTAACTTGTTGCTTTTTACAAAATCAAAACTAAAATACTGTGTCTGGCTCTTCTATTAGTACTTACTGTCTTTGGGAACTTAGCAAAATATTTCACTTCTGTAGCCTCAGTTTCCTCATTTGTAAAACAGATTGATAATAGTATCTATTTGACAAAATTTATGAAAAACATTTGTTTTAGGGCTTGCTAGAAGATTGAGTACTAAGTATTTAAATATTATTGTTGTCATTACTTTCAAATGTTAAAAAATCTAGTTTATGGTAGCTGTTAACTTGGAGGCACATCACTGTTTCAAACCAGAATGTGTAGGTCAGTTGTGTACAAATCACTGTCCTATACATCATGCATACGTGGGATAACGTATACTTTGAAAGTATACAAGTTAAGTGGTTCATCTGAATCTTCCCTCCTCAGTCACGTGTCTTGGTGATTTTTAGCATTTTATGGTTTTGAGATCTATTTAATGTCTTAGCTTAGAAATTTTAACTTTTATTCATTAAAGTTCCTGGGTTTCCTACAACCACATTTTAGAAATTTGAATACTGAGTTACTATTGAAGGATTAATAATAATATTTAGATTGCAACTTAAGTGTGACTTTATAGCATTGATTACATTTATAAACTGAAGAAATTGTTAGGATAGATGATAGATATTTCTGTCCATGAAAGTCACTTTGTAAGTTTTATAATTAGATTTTTTGTTACTTCTGTAACCAAGAAAGTCCAAGGTAGGCATGCCTTATGCTGATTCCAACCTAAAAGTAGTATCTCAGAGTGTATGTACTTACTTGGTGCTGGCATTATTTGGTGATTACATTTATAGGTTTTAAAAAATGTAAGAATTATGGCCTAACTTTTTTTTGGGTGGAAATGAAGCAGTTTTATGTTGGTAGTATGTAACTGTAACCTTGTAAAAATATGTAAGTTTGAAAATATACCTCCACTATTTCAATTTAAAAGAATTAAAAATTATATAATTATTGACTGGTAAATTGATTTAGGTTATAATATTGCTGATACATTTTTTAAATGTATGGTAATATTTAATATAGCTTCCCTTGTGGCTTAGTGGTAAAGAATCTACCAGCAATTCAGGAGACTGCCTGCAATGCAGGAGATGGCGGTTTGATCCCTGGGTTGGGAAGATCCTCTGGAGAATGAAATGGCAACCTACTCCAGTATTCTTGCCTGGAGAATTGCATACATTTGAGAGTCATAGAAAACCAACCAAAAGATGGGGCTAGGAGATGCAACTAACTGACATGACACTTTAACTGGAGGGACTCAAACAGAGTTTCAGAGAGAAGTGCTTATTTGGGTGTTGACTGGTTGTGGACAGACCAGGAGTCTGAAGATAGAGTTCCTTTGGGTAATGTTTCTTCTGAGTTATTGGGCAAATCACTTGATTTCTTTCCACTTAATTTTTTTATCTGTGAAATGGTAGTAATGAGGATTGTTCTGTGAAAAGTGGTAATATTATTAACTTTAATGTACAGAAAAGAAAATTATGGCTCAGAAACATTAAATGATATGCTCATTGTCACAGGTAGCCTTGTAACCCTTATTTTCTTACTTAGAATCCAGTTGGCTTTCTATTATTGTAAAGTGATGTTATTCTGAACATTGTAGAGCACCCCTAACTCCAAATAACTAGTTTAGTTGGGAGACAGCCAAATGATAGAAATGGCTGTATTTAAAACTGGAGAATAAAAGTATAGCAGAACTTTTCTTGCAAGAACAACATAGGGGACCTACTTTAAGGAACAGAAAATTGCAAAGTGGTATAAATATACACTTTTAAAATGCCTCGCTACTTAAAAAGTCCTTCCAGCTTTATTTTCACTTTTAAATATGTTCTGCCTTGGAAGAAAGATTTTTTAAAAGGTGGACTATCTGCAAGTCTATCTGAATTAAAATCTCACATAAGTGGAATCCAAGGAAATTAATATTTTATAGTACTTTATTTATTTTATAGTATTGCAACATTTAAATTTTATAGTGAGTATGCTGTATATTTAACTTAAACTTTAAAAATAATTGCTTTATTTCTAGCTGTGAATTCCTTTGGACAACTGATGATATTTATTATTGTGCCCAGTTTCTACAAATGAAAAATGGGTGGATTATTTTCTCGATGGAGGGTAAGTTAGTTTTCTTTACAATAGTTCCTAGTCTAATGTAAAAGTGTCCCATAAAGTTATTTGTAAAGGTCTCCTTTGTGGTGTAGACTTGAGTAGTAGTTTAATATTATCCCTAACTATTTAATTTTTTTTCCTTCTTGTGAATTTGTTTTTTATTTGGACTTTAATGGTTATACTTGCTTTATAGGTGTCTCATGTCTCTGTTTAACAGGATTATTTCACCTTGACTTATGAATTATTTTTATTTCTCTCTTTATACCTTCATGTGCAAATGGTTATCTTTTTTTGTTTTCATAGTACCTAAATTTAAATCTTACTTGAAAGATAGTTGAAATTATTCTATGCAGTACCTAATGTTTTTATAGGTTGTATCTTTTTGCTTAAAGCTTATCACAAATATTTACTGAAGTCATACTAGATGTACTTTTAGGAATTACTAGGTTAAACACAATTAAAAATAGAGTTTTATTTTATTGGCTAAGTCTTTAAATTTAGGGTTATAAAATATATTGGTAAATGCTCTTCTTCAATATAGGAGAAGGTAATGTAGTCTAGGACAAACTGCTTTGCCTATTTTTTTTACTCCTTTTTACCATAATAATGGAATCTAGCAGTACTTGATATGCAGTTTAGTTTTTAAACTATTGCTGGAACTGCTTTGCTTTGGATTGATGTTTTATTGATACTCTCCACCTCCCTCACCCCACCTTTAAAACCTGATAATTGAATTTATCTGTTTTTCCTTTGTCTTTCTTGTTAGGTTGAACCATATGAAATTACCGGTCTTCAGCAGTTTTGACTACATAAACAGCAATTTCATATGGTTTAATCTAATATTAATAATTCCTGTGGGCACTACAATGAATTGGTTATCACTACCCTGTTAGATGGTTGAGTATATTTTTTCAAGTGTTATGTGAGCCATTTTGGCTGATTTTTATTCTAGGTGATATAAAAAATGTCTCTGAAAAACAAGCTCTGTTGTAACGAAGTATTCTTAGATGCCCTTTAAAAATCTGATCTTCAGAAAAGTACTTTAGGAATTCAGAGTGAAGGTAGCTAATTGGTTTTTGACCCCCAGCGTCCTAAGTGAACTTTTAGCAATAGTAGATCAGAACAACTTTAGTTTTGAATTTTAAAATAGAATTTATAGTTATAATAATTTATTATAATTATTTAGAATTAATAATTTATAATAATTTAATATAATTCTTTTGAATAATCATATCTAAGAAAAGCAAATTATCTCTCAGTAGTTTCTGAGTATGTTTTATTGGGGTTAAGAAGGGTAAACATTGAGCTACAGAGTTGAAAGTACTTTTGGGCCTAAAAATAAGTTAAATAGGAGCATCTTATTTCTTATTTCGTTAGTCTTGTGTAATTTTGTTTATATTTATAATTTTTATTTAAATCTAAATCTCATCTGTAAATAAACAGGAATACATATTGCTTGATAATACTGAAAAAACTTAGTTTTGGATTAAAATGTTCTTTTATGATTAAAAAAGTCAAAGTGTTTCCAAGTTAGCAATAACAAGCTATTTCTATTTATATAACAGACGAAACCTTCCACTGTAGAGGTTCTGGAAAATATAGATAAGGTATGTTCTTTGGCTCTGGGGTGTTACATAAATATTATTTCAATATATATTACTTTGGAGACTAGATCTGGTATGGGAATTTAGAGGTGATATACAGTAAGCCTGAGAACTTTCATGTTAATGTCCAAAGTCTTATCAGTGACTTAAGAACTCTAATGACTGTTAGAATGAAATTAGATCTACGGCATGGTGTAAATCAATGTTACACCATTATAGATAAGTAGATTATAAAATAGTCTGCAACTATTTATATCAGTTTGCAAACTTCACAGCTTTTTACAGTTTCTATCATAAAAAATACTTATTCCTTGGGAATATTGAGAATGATGAATAGATTGAGGGAATCTAGTATGGATCATTGTTTCAATTTTTATTAATCCTTTTTATAGTCACTTTTTTTTTGGCCTTATACAAGGAGAATTACTACTTGTTTGTTTTAACAAATACTGTTTATTGATGCCAATTTTATACCTCTGAGCTTTGCTAGTTTGATAGGTTATCAAATATCATTTTTAAATATCTTGCATAAAAAGATGTGTCAAATCATTTTAGGCATTTTAATATATTTTAAACTTCATTTTTAATTGTCTTTTCATATTATGTTCTGTTTCAAATATCAGGGTATTATATTTCATTGAATTTTTTTTTTTATTTCATTGAATTTTAAGGGTGGTTTCTCTATAACTTCTCTATCATGTTAAATGTTTTTTTTAAACAGTTTATTTTCTTTATGAATTTTTCTCTTCACAGGAAATCCAAGCATTGGAAGAATTTAGGGAAAAAAATCAGAGATTACAAAAATTATGGGTTGGAAGATTAATTTTGTACTCTTCAGTCCTCTATCTGTTTACATGTTTAATTGTATACTTATGGTATCTTCCGGATGAACTTACAGCAAGACTTGCCATGACACTCCCATTTTTTGCTTTTCCGTTAATGTAAGTAAAATATTCTTTTTGTTGACTTTTCTTCTTTCTGACTAGATAGTTTTAATATAGTCAGTTTCTTTTTATTATGAAATATAGTACTGTGGCAGATTGAATAAATTTCCTTTTTTTTTGCAGTTTGAAAACTATTTCTTTAAAAAAGTAGAACAGTTGTTCTAAACCTTTATTTACAGTCCAGTATACTTGACGAATATGACCCAGTGACATTTGTAATAATGGTTCTATGTGGTAAGCTTTTTGTGATTCTCTAATAGATGGTCATGCTCCCTAGGAGTATTGGGCATGGAGTGGGCATTTCTGATTGTGGGTAATAGTAAGTGAGGGAACGCTTATAAAACAAAAAGAACAATTCCCCCAGTGATTCCGAATGTATTCCA
The DNA here is from genome assembly GCF_910594005.1 of Cervus elaphus. NCBI lineage: Eukaryota > Metazoa > Chordata > Mammalia > Artiodactyla > Cervidae > Cervus > Cervus elaphus. The sequence continues at coordinate 24,351,570 of NC_057847.1, forward strand.
TTCTCCCACTATTCCCCTCTTTTTTGTAACTGCTATAAAGCAATTGACCCTTATTATAGAAATATTTTGTAATATAGTACTTTACAGGAGGTGTGTCATGATTGAAAATTTTGACAGAAAGTTGAGTGAAAAATTTGTTAAGTCAGCAAATGTTTATAGGTACCAATTGTGTAGATGTTGGATTATTGTGGTTTATGGTATACAAAAATACTAAACCTTTGTCCATAGATCTTAGACTGCATACATTAAGTATAATGAGTATTATGAGAGTGTCAAATGGTCTGGGAGCATTTGACAGGGTCCCTAACACAGTCTGGAGTGGAGGTGGGGGTCAGTCCTTTGTTTTTTACTACTGCTGCCACAAATTTAGTGATTTAAAGTAATACCCATTTATTATATCACAGAAGTAAGTCAGAAGTCCAGGTAGTTTGGGCTTTTTGCTTAGGGTCTTGTGGGTTTAAATCAGTTATCAGCTGGCCTGGAGTCTCTGGTGGGGAGAATCTGCTTCTAGGCCCAAACGAGGTGTTGGCTGACTTCTTTTGTCTCTCTCTGATTTCCTATTTTGTCCTTGATTGGGAGAAACTTCTGCATTAAGGGCTTAGCTGATTATATTAGATCCACCAGAATAATCCAGGTTAATCTTCCTATCTTAAAATCAATTGAGTAATAATTATATCTGCAAAGCCCCTTTATAGCAGTACCTAGATAATTGTTTGTATAACCAGAGAATGGAAATCTTGGGGAGAGAGAGGGAGGATATCTTTAGAATCCTGCCTACTGCAGCCTTTCGGAGGAAGTGATGTTTGAGTTTGAGATCTGAAGGTTGAATATGTGTAGCAAGGGTGGTGTGATATGGGTAGGTAGTGTAGTAGACAGAAGGAACGGCATATGTGAAGACGCCGAGGGAAGATAGAGCATGTAGGTTAAAGAACTGAAAGAAAGCTGAATACTGGATTATGGAGAAAAATCTGGTTAGGTGAAGGATATTTCTTGTGGGCCTTATAGTCCATGATAAGGATTTTAGCTTTTAATCTAAGAATAGTGGGCAGCCACTGAAGACTTTTAAGAAGTATGACGTGATTGTATTGTTATCTTGAAAATACCACTGAGGCTACAGCATGGAGAGTAAATTAGAGGGGGTAAGAGTGGATCTGGAGCAGCAAGGTAAAAGGTTATTGTAGCTGTCCAGGAGAGAAATAACGGTAATTTGCACTTGAATGGTGGTAGCAACGTTGGAGAGGAACAGATGGTCTGAATGAAGTGGATGGGTTGAAGAGATTTAGGAGGTAGAATTGAGGTAATATGGAGAGGTTCTTCGTGATTGGTTGGATATGGGGTGAGGGGGAAGAATTGCATCAAGGATAAAATTGAAGTTCGTAGCTTGGGCAATTTGGTTGATGGTAGTGTCATTCATCTGAATAAGCAACAACATGAGGGGGAGCAGGTAGGTGACCCACTGAGACCGCAATACTTGTGTTCTATCCAGATAGAGCTGCTGAGTGGGATGGTTGAAATTTGAATAGAAGGTACAAATTTAGGATTTGGCAGTATGTAAATATTAGTCAAAGCCATCACTTGTTCATTCAGTAAATATTGAGTACCTGCAGTGTATTAGGTTTGGAGCTAGCCCCCAGAGATAATATCTTTGTCGTCATGGAGCTTGCATTCTTTGGGGGTTGGACAGACAAAAAATGAGAGCCAAGTAAACAAACACAGTTAATTTAGAGAAAGATAAATACAATGAGGGAAATAAACAGGTGATGTCATAGAGAGGAGTGGTTCAAAAGGCCTCTTTTGAGGACCTGGTATTTGAGGTGAGAACTAAAGTATGAGACAGAACCAGTATGGAAAGAGTTGGAATATATGGAAGATTATTTATATATACAATGTAGAATAGCACGTATACCTACAGAGAGATATAGGAAAGGATTATCCTCAAATTAATTATCCTCAAAATTATCCTCAAAATAATGTAATTTTCTCTAGGCTTTGGAATTTTAAGTAATCATTTCTTTCCATTTGCTTTTTTGGTGTTATTTGAATTTTTAATATCAATGTATTCTTCAAATTAACAAAATTCCAAGAAGATCTTTCCAAAAGAAAATGCAAAGGCTGTGAAGTATGAGAGTGTTACTTAGGCAAGGGTCAAAAACATAGGTATATCTGGAATGTGTGAGGAGAGGGTGAGCAATGGAGAGGAAGAGCAATACAAGGTAAGCTTGCACAATCTAGATCATGGAGATCACAGAGAGGAGTCTGAATTTCATTTTGGGTGAAATGGTAAATGTGTAAAGGTTTAGGAGAAGATGGCATGATGATATCTAAGTTAAGATCATATGCGCTGTCTTAGGGAGATGGAGTAAGAGGAGGACAAAAGTAGAAGCCAGGAGATCAGCTCAGAGGCTGTTATAGAAGTTTAATTTAAAAATGAATTGGATTGGACTTCCCAGTGACAGTAGAGATGAACAAATGATTTGGAAATATTTTGGAAGTAAAACTGAGACAACTTGATGGGAAGAAATGGAAGGTAAGGGAAAAGGAGGAATCAGGGTGATAAGTTTTTTGCTTTGACATTGGTGGGTAGGATCTTTTCCTTTGGGACTTCTATAGTAAACATTTTTTGTTTAGTCTTTAGGAACTCCTGGAGCTGATACAATTTTAACTTTGTGTGTAGGTTAAAGAGCCAAAAATCAAGTGCATGCATATTACAAAATAACTGTTTCTGCCACTTAAAAGTTTTTTCTTCTCTTTTGAAATCTGTTGGAATGCTTCTTAACCCCACATGTAGTCACAGATTTCATAATGCTGAGCTGCTTTCCCTTGTTTCCTTCCTATTTTTTTTTCCTTTAAATGAAGAGAGAAAAATTCAGAAAGCGAGTAAGTGGGAATATTATTTAAGTGTCTTTACATACTTAAACTTCACTTGACATCCATTTCCGTATAAAAATTAATTTTCTGATTATAAAAGATTTTTTATCTAGTTGTAAAAGAACACCTGTCAGGAAACGCTACTGTGTTAATTCCAGTGCCTATCCACAGATTGTCATCAGCTATTTTGACTCAAGAAGACTTTTTTTCCCCCAAATAAATCATACACTGTTTTTAAAAGTAAAAAATACTTAGTTTCTTTAAAAATGTTTGTTATTTCTTCCGTTTGATCTTTCTACTCTTTTGAGTATGAAACTTTGTTATCCTTACTGTGTCCTTCTGCTTGTTCTGCATCAGCTACATCTAGTATTTCTCGGCATGTTACACTTCAGAGCTGTTTCTCGGCCTCTCATTCACATCTGTGACCTGATTCTCTGCTGCAGCTTCTATTTCAATGTGCTCGTCACTTTTGGGAGCATAGCCCAGTTATCCAACAAAGAATAGAATTGTCCTTCTGATTGATGACAGTCAAAAGCGTGAAATAAAATATAGCAACCTGAGAGGGAATGTGGTAAATAGAAAGAAGACTCACCACAGGACATTTTCTTTTGCGTGTAATGTGAGCTGTTGCCCAAGCTTACCCCTGGGCTGTTTTTCATTGGAAACTTTTTTTTTTTTTGAGGTTTTTTTTCCCTTTGGAAACTTTTTTTTTTTTTGAGGTCTTAGCCAGGTTTTGCTTAAAGAAATGGAGGCAGAAGAAGCAATAAAATACTTTGCTTCACTCTCATCACTGTCTACATTGTTAAAGTTTAGACATCTACCTCATAACTACAAGAAGTGACTGCTGTCTCTGCATTCCAAGTTTCCCAAATGCTTTTACTGGCAGAGAAGTTATAGATTTAGGACTGAGCATATATTGCCTAATCATAACTATTCCAAAATTATCTTTTATGATAGAATATCAGTACTCAAGATTTTATTATGTCTTCTTTTTAGGATGTAATATGGAGGAACTTGGTGAGATTCCAATCTATTGTTTTTCTGTTTTTCAGATTTGATAATATATTTATATTTTTCTGATCTCTCCAACTGTTACTAAAACTGAAATTATGGTGAACTGATTTCATAGGAATTATTAAGACTGCATGCTCCATAGTGAGGGAAGTTCTGGGTTACAATTAAATTTTTATATTTCTGCATTATGCTGGCTGATAAATGCATTACTTTGGGAGCTGGCTCATTTTTTGGGTGAACAACCATAAAGTTCATCTCTATCCTTAACTAACTCTTGGAGCAATCTTATAAACTTTTATTTCTGGATACCTTATTCTTACAAGTTATACGTTTCTAGAAATTCCATTCAAAGATCATTTCAGAGACCAATTAGCATAAAATATTGACTTCCCCATAGGATTTAACCATGTTTTCTTACCTTGTATGTGTGTTTTCCTCTTAAAATGAGTTTATGAGGGGGAGAATTTAAGCAAAGTAACTGAGGCAGGTGGTTTTGTTCTGTTTCATATGTTTTCTTACTTTTCTGCTTGAAAGCTGTTTGAGGATAGAGCTTTGATCTTATATTGATACAATTTTTATGCCTCTTTCCCACTTTCTCTTCTCCCAACCAGCTTGTGATATGTATTTCCTCAATCCCTCTAGATAGCTAATGGACATAATTTGTAGCCTTTTGAGGAAAGTTAAAAGTTTGTTTCATGGACTCTAATAATAAAGTATCAAGTATAATAAAGTATCTCTCATCAACTATAGTTGTAAAGAAGAAGGTATCTGAACATCTCTTGATATTTACTCAAGGAGACTACTTAGTTTTTGTAGGTAAGAAAATAGTTTTGCAAGCATCCCTTTTATAATATTGATAGCTATTAAAACATAGATATTCACTTGATATAAATTTGTATTTAAAGAATTATGTACTGAGACATAATTGAGACAAATCCTGTTCTTGGATAGGGAGATTCAGTATTGTAATGAGATTGGTTCTCCCTAAATTAATCTAAAAATGTGTAATCACAATAAAAATACTAATGATACTTTAAAAATCTTGGTACACTTATTCCATAATTTTTAATGGAAAAATAAGCACATAAGAATGTCTTGGAAAATCTAGAAAAGGAGTAGAGGTCTACCAGGCTTCAGATGCATTATAAAATTTCATTAAGTAAAAGTTTGGTCTAAATAGAGACACAGACCAAAGGAAGAGAGACACAAGAATCCAGAAATAAATCTCCAAAGGAATTTTTATTGCATATGGATTTTATACATGATAAAGATAACATTTGAACTCATTGGGGGAAAATGGTGTTGAGTTATATCTCCCTTTCCATTATAAAATAAAATTAAAAAAATAAAGCTTGTATATATATGGAATTTAGAAAGATGGTAACAATGACCCTATATATGAGACAGCAAAAGAGACACAGATAAAAAGAACAGCCTTTGGACTCTGTGGGAGAAGTCGAGGGTGGGATGATTTGAAAGAATAGCATTGAAACATGTATATTACCATGTGTGAAATAGATGACCTGTCCAAGTTCGGTGTATGAAACAGGGCACTCAAAGCTGGGCACTGGGACAACCCAGAGGGATGGGATGGGGAGGGAGGGGGGAAGGGAGTTTGGGACTGGGGGACACATGTACACCCATGGCTGATTCATGTCAATGTATGGCAAAAACCACCTCAATATTGTAATTAGTCTCCAATTAAATTGATTAATTAAAAAATAATTCTACTCAACATTGTGTAATAAAAATTATTTTCTTAAAAAAATAAAGCTTGTTCATTATACCAAAATAAATTATTTTCATTTGTCTGAATGTGAAAATAATTTTTGCTAAAGCCTTTGATGATTAAATAAACTGACAAAATAGTCAGTTGAGTTCAGTTCAGTCGCTCAGTCGTGTCCAACTCTTTGCGACCCCATGAGTCACAGCACGCCAGGCCTCCCTGTCCATCACCAACTCCCGGAGTTTACCCAAACTCATGCCTATCGAGTCGGTGATGCCATCCAGCCATCTCATCCTCTGTTGTCCCCTTCTCCTCCTGCCCCCAATCCCTCCCAGCATCAGGGTCTTTTCCAGTGAGTTAACTCTTCGCATGAGGTGGCCAAAATATTGGAGTTTCAACTTCAGCATCAGTCCTTCCAATGAACACCCAGGACTGATCTCCTTTAGGATGGACTGGCTGGATCTCCTTGCAGTCCAAGGGACTCTCAAGAGTCTTCTCCAACACCACAGTTCAAAAGCATCAATTTTTTGGTGCTCAGCTTTCTGCACAGTCCAACTCTCACATTCATACATGACCACTGGAAAAACTATAGCCTTGATTAGTTATATATACCGAGACCTGTATTTTTTCACTTTTAGCTTTATGTATTGCTAAGTCTCATCTTAAAACGTTTCAATAAATTGGATGGGTTTTATGTAGTTGTTAGAAAGCACTTAAATTTGGCAGAAAGGTCCAAATAAGTAAAAACTCCTTTGTATATGATGATTGCTGAAAAATCATCAGAGATTATGGAATGTTAATCCTTCAGTAAAAATGAGGAAGGTTTATGTTGCTAAGTTTTAGACATTCTGATGCATTTAACTTTTATCATTTTTAACTTTAATACAATAAAAACACTTAATATGAAGGATTTAAAATGTTTACTGAATCTAGGATATAATTCTGTTTTATTGAAACTCCAATTTTTCATGTTAGAGCACCTTTATAAATTTACAGTGCAAGTCACTGATAATATTCAACAGAAAATCATGCTGACTGACTTTTCAAATAACATCAAGTTCATTCAGAAAGGAATAACAGAAATAATTTAATGAATGTGAGTTAAGGGTTTTTAGTATGTCTTAGTATTACTATCTTGGAACTGATTGTATATATGAACTTAACTGATTTTCTATACTAATTTTGTATTGAACCATAATAATTGTCTTATTGTTTCTTTTTAAAATTTTACTTTTTGACCCTTTTAATTTTGTATTAGAGTGTAGCTGACTAACAATATAGTGATAGTTTCAGGTGAACAGTTTCTAATAAGTATTTTAGTTGATTCTCTGAGAGTTTACAAGTATGCAATCTTATTATTTGTACATAGCAATAATTTTACCACCTCCTTTTAGATTTTTTGGCTCTTTTCAGATCTTTTTTCCCCTCTTTGCTAATTGTGTTGGCTAATACTTGCAGGACAGTGTTAACTTACAGAGAAAATAATTGTCATCCTTGACTTGTTCTTTGGGAATGTTTCTAATTTCCCCATTGGGCATTATTCTGACTTTTGGTTTGAGACATATATTTTATGTTAAAGAATTTTCTAGCTTTCTGTATTTCATTTAGCTTTTTTTAAGAAACATAATTGAATTTTGTTAAATGCTGTTTCATCATCTATGGAGATAGCCAGATAATTTTTCATCTTACACCTCTATATATGATAGATTATATTAAATACTGAATTCAAATGCTAAAATCTAGGTTTCTAGGAAAATTTCTACTTTCTTAGTTGCAGTCATTTTATGAAAAATTAGAAAGCTTTTCTTTCTTTTTAAATGGTCTGTAACAGTTTAAATAGTATTGGCATTATCTGTCCTTTATAGATTTAGTAGTATTCCATTTGAAATCTTTTTGGCTTAGTGTTTTTTAATAGTGGCGAGCTCTTAAGAACTTTTTAAAATTCAATAGTAGTTAATTTTTTAGGCTTTCTTTCTCTCCCAAGTTTAGTTTTGTTAATCATTCTGCAGTTTTAAAATATATTTGCAGTGTTGTAATAGTAGTAATCACTGGCTCTAGTTGATTTTTAAAATCTTCCTTGTAGCTATGATTGTTGCTTCCTTATTGTTTCTTATTTTGTATATTTATAATTCTTTTTTGATTGGATTGTTTTTATTAGCTATTTTATTCCAAACAACCAGCTTAAAAAATGACTTCTTTTTATTAATTATTTTTTCACACTTAGATTTACTTTATTCTTGTAACTCAAAATTGATGCTTTAATATATTTATTTTCATTCTTACTTCTTAAAACAATACACAGTGCATATATTTGAGGCCATGGTATTTTCTGACTTTTAGTTTTATCCCACAGGACTTAATATGTAGTGATGTATATTTACTTTGGTTATTTTAAGACATCATTGCATTTTTTTTTAGTTTTTTCTTTTTTAAGTTTTTGTAATTTAAGAGTTATTTCTAGATGGCAGGGTGTGTTTGTATGTTTGGTTTTTTGGCTTTGTTATTATTTCTGTTTTTTTTCCACAATAATAAAAGATATTTATCAGTTTTCACAATCAATAGACAAAAAAATAAAAGATAGTCACAGTTGCAAGCCATAATAGGAACATGATTAATCTAACAGTATAAAATAATTGCAAACAATTTGGAAGATCAAGCAGTGATGTAAGTGAAAGTGTATACATGCACATGTTTTCATCCACCCAGCCAGTCTGTGTCTTTTGGTTGATAACGTTTAATCCATTTACATTTAAGGTAATTATTGATCTGTATGATCCTGTTACCATTTTCTTAATTGTTTTGGATTTATTTTCTGTAGGTCTTTTCCTTCTCTTGTGTTTCCTGCCTGGAGAAGTTCCTTTAGCATTTGTTGTAAAGCTGGTTTGGTGGTGCTGAAATCTCATAACTTTTTTGGAATTGGCTTTTTAAACTCAGCATATTCTTGATATCCACCCAAAATGTTATATTCTTGTGATCCATTCAAAATGTTAAGTATAACAGTAATGCCTTTTTATTGCTGAGTAGCCTTTCATGGCACTAATGTAGCACAGTTTGTTAGTCATATACTTGTTGAAGGACAGTTGGATGTTTTCTAGTTTTTGGCTCTTACAAATGAGGCTTCCATGAATATATGTGTACAGGTTTTTTCTGAATGTAAGTTTTCATTTCTCTGGTGTATATGCCTGAGTGTAATGTCAGAGGCACATGTAAATACATGTTTACTTTTATAAGAAATTGCTGAACTTTTTTTTCAGAGTGTGTGTGTGTGTATTCAGTCGCTCAGTTGTGTCCGACTCTTTACAATTCCATGGACTGTAGCCCGCTGGGTTCCTCTGTCCATGGAATTCTTCAGGCAAGGATGCTGAAGTGAGTTGCCATTCCCTTCTCTAGGGTATCTTCCCAACCCAGGGACTGAATCTGGGTCTCCTGCATTGCAGGCAGATTCTTTTCCATCTGAGCCAACAGGTTTTTTTTTTTTTTTTCCAGAGTGGAGGTACCTTTTTACACTTCCACTATAATGTTTAAGTGATCTAGTTTCTCTGCATCCTTGCCAGCATTTGGTATTATCACTATTTTCTAATTTGATCATTCTGATAGGTGTGTATTGATAGATCACTGTGGTTTTAACTTACATTTCCCTGATGGCTGTGATGTTGAACATCTTTTCATGTGTTTATTTTCGATTTGTATTATCTTCTCAGTGAAATGTCTATTCATGTCTGCTGTCTGATTTTCTAATTGAATTATTAGTCTTTTTGCTGTTGAGTTTTGAAAGTTCTTTATATATTTTAGATAGAAGTTTTTTGTTGGATATATGGTTTGTAAATACTTTTTTCCAGTCTGTAGTTTGTCTTTTCATCCTTATAAAGGATTTTTCACAGAGCCAAGTGTGTTATTTACAATTTTCCTTTTATGGATTGTGCTTTTGTTATCAAGAACCCCTCTGTAACAGGCTCACAGACTTAGGCAATGAGCTTATGTTTGACAGGGGGAAGGATGGGGAGGGATACCTAGGGAGTTTGGGATGGACATGTACACATTGCTATATTTAAAATGGATAACCAACAAGGACCTACTGTATAGCACGTAGAACTCTGCTCAATGTTACGTGGCAGCCTGGATGGGAAGGGTGGATTTGGGGGAGAGTGGATATGTGTATGTGTGTGGTGGAGTCCTTTCACAGTTCACCTGAATGTATCACAACACTGTTAATGGCTATACCTCAATGCAAAATAAAAAGTTTAAAAAAAAACCTCCCCTGTAGCTGTAGGTCTTGAAGATTTTCTTCTTTATTTGCTGTACTTTTTTCCTTCTAACATTTTACATTTGAGTTCATAACCCATTTTGAGCCTGTTTTTAAATATAAGATGTGAGGTTACATTGAGATCCTGTCTGTCGCTTTCTTTCTTTGCCTGTGGATGCCCATTGCTTCAGCTGTATTTGTTGGAAAGAAGCTTCATCCTTTTTAATGCTATAAAATGACCTTTTTCTAGTTTAAAGCTTTGTTTGGTTGGGGGAGGTAGTCTTGAATTTAATTTTGTATCATATTATGATCAAACCTTATTTTGTGTGTATTTGCCTACTATATTTTTTGTCCATTGTTTTATTTTCAACCTTCAAAAAACTTAGTTTTAGGTGTCAGTTTACGTTATAGGGTTGTTTTTTATTTTATGATATAGCCTGAAAGTCGTTTTCTTTCGCTCTGGTGAGCTTAGCTCATTTACATTCATTTAAATGAAAGATGTTGGTCTAAGTTTTGAAACATAATTTTCTATTTTGATTTTGGTTTTTATAACTTAGAAACAAAATATCTAGGTATGTGGTATGTTTACCTTTCGTCCAGTTATTTGTAAGAGGTTTATGTGAGAGTATGGGAGAAGGCGATGGCACCCCACTCCAGTCCCCTTGCCTGGAAAATCCCACGGACGGAGGAGCCTGGTAGGCTGCAGTCCATGGGGTTGCGAAGAGTCAGACACGACTGAGCAACTTCACTTTCACTTTTTACTTTTATGCATTGGAGAAGGAAATGGCAACCCACTGCAGTTTTCTTGCCTGGAGAATCCCAGGGATGGGGTCGCACAGAGTCAGACACGACTGAAGTGACTTAGCAGCAGCAGTAGCAGTATGTGAGAGTATAGAGGCAAATCTTCCTACATTTTAGGCTATCTGTAATTTTCCTTATGATCCAGGGTTTAGTATGTTAGTTTATTCAGCTTTTATTTGTCTCTGGCTAATAAGGTTAGGCAACTGTATATAAAATTTTTCATAATACAAAACTCTGCCCTGCTGCCATAGAAACAGAGTATTCTTTGTATATAGGGCATTTATGAGTGATTTCTCTTTAAGCCCTGATTTTTCTGTTTCATTGTTGGAACCAAACTGGGGAATTTCTGCCTGCAGCATGTGTATCTTGTTCTCACTGTAATAAACAGGAGTTCTAACCTTTACACTTTGAGAAGTTTATCTTCCTGTCTTTTAGTGAGATAAGCAGTTTTCCTTCTCTGCTTTTATTCTTTTGAGCCCCTGCATGATCTCTATTGTTTTGGGGAACTCTTTCACGTATTTTGAGAGATGAGTTTTAGCTTATCTTAATTTTATCAGAAAATGAATTTGTGTTTTTGTTTTTGTTTCCCTGCTGTTGTGGATGATTTCCAAGAAGAGAAGGGGGAAATGGAGACTATGCCACTATTCTACAAGTAGGAGTCGGTAGAAATATCCTTAATATCTTGACAAACATGTTACTGTATTGTCATAAATTATGTTTAATTATTGGGAGAACAACATCTTTGTTGGGATAACTAGAACACATATTCCTGAAGTACTTTAGTTCTTTTCCTAAATTTTATTTTAAAGAATTATCTATTTAAAAGAATTTCATTTAACTCCTTAAAAAATAGCTAACTCTATTACAGTCTGTCTTTTTAAGTCTTGAAGACTTGACACTTAAAAATGTGTATTGTTTGACAGCTCCTTTTCTCCACCAGTTGTTCTGATAAAAACCAAAAGAAGAATTTGTTGTTCAGAAAGGGGTATTAGTAAGTTTTATTGTGAAATAAGGGACTGTATTTTCATTCTTATAACTTTTACACTTTGAAAATTACATATACTTTAACAAATATCTACCATTTAAGAAAATTAATAGGTTTCCTACAGAGTTTTAGTCTTTATCTCTGCAGTTCCTTCTCTTGTTTTCTCCTTATATTTTTGTTTTCACCCCCAAATCATCTGTCAGTTTGCCACTGTTTCAGTGGGTTTCCAGCGGGGAAATACTGTGGGACTTTTCTACTTTGTAGAATATTTGAGGGTTGTCAGTTGTGTGTTTAACCTTTTTTTTCATCTCCCTTCCCTTGATAAAGAAGGCCGATGTCCTTTTTTTTCAGTATGAGGGTAGTTGTCCAAGAACCATGTAGGAATCTGCTGCTGGTTATTTTGGTGTTTTCATGTCATAAAAATGAACTGTCATAATACAAAAAACATGGACAAGTTATCTGTTGCTCTGTAACAAATTGCCCTAGAACTTTAGAGCTTAACAAATGTTTATTCTCTCTTTCAGTTCTTGAGGGGCAGAATGTGGGAGCAGCTTATTAGCTGGATGGTTCTGGCCCAGGGTCTTTTTTCATATATAAATTGCAGTTAAGCTATTGGCTGGGGCTACAATCATCTCAAGGCTTAACTAAGGCTGGAGAATTTACTTCTAAGCTCACGCGTGTAGTTGTTGGCAGGCCTCAGCTCCTTCCTGGCTGTTTGCCAGAGACCTCTGTTCTCATGAAATGGGCTTTTCTATAGAGTTCCCTGAAGGTCTTCATGTCATAGCAGCTGGCTTCTCTCAGAGTGAGTAATCTGAGAGAGAGAAAGATAGCAAGCTGAAGAGGAGGCCTGAGATGGAAACTGTATTTTTATAACCTAATCTTGAAGTGACATACTATGACTTCTGTCATATGCTATTGGTCACAGAGACCAACACTGGTGAGAGAGGGCTACACAAAGTTCAGAGTTGTGAATACCAGGAGACAGAGTTCTCTGGTGATGACCCTGTAGGCTGATTCCTAAGAAGAGCAATGATATATTTCAGAGTGAAGAACTAGTTTTCATACATATTATTTGAATTTACATTTAGATACAATGTATTTCTTTTATAAAATGATGGATAATGTTTGTATACTTATTCTGATATGTTCTATGGAGAAAGGAATTTTGGTTTATTTACATTGAATTTAAGAGATGACCTGGACCAGTCTGTGATTAGGATCATTCTTCGATTTTCTTTTAATTCTCTTAATATCATTTGATGTCTTACTAATGTAAAACCTAAAGAATAACTCACAAAATTTATGAAAGGAGATGTTTAGCTAAATTTACTTGTCAATTATTTATTTGATTGTACTATTTTGGTTTTTTCTCAAGATAGCTTAACTTGTTTGGTAAAGTTCCCTCTAATATTCAATAACGGGGAAGGAGTATCAACTTACATTTGTATAATGCTCTGGATTTGTAAAATGTGTTTTTCCTAATGTATAGAAATAGATTTAGGGTTCTTATTTACCTAGTAAGAAGGAATTTTATAATTTGTTCTTAATCTTTTGGAGGATTCATAGATCCCTCTGAGAATGATAAGGGCAATGGTCTCTCCAGAGAAATGCACTTAGGTGCACAAAGGCAATTTCGTAATTTGGAGGGACCGTCGGGAGGTTCATGAATTTTGGATTGAGAATTCCTCCTTTGAAAACACAGGTAGATTTCTGGTGGCTTCTGAAAGGAGTGCTTTTTTATTTTCAAAATACAAAGGAAAACATTGTCTCTGACTGTAATTAGAAATGTGTATTTGTTTTCATTTAATGTGGCTTCTAATTCATGTATCCTAATTATGGTTTTTGTTTCTGATTTTTGCTTCTTGTATAGCATCTGGAGCATAAGAACAGTGCTTATTTTCTTCTTTTCCAAGAGAACAGAAAGAAATAGTAAGTTTAATTTTGAAGTTTTTATAAATACATTAAAAAAACCCATCTTCTATGGTGTGTTGGTTTGTAACTGAATGACAGGTTATGAAATGGTATACTGAAATGACAGTGTGGTAAATATTGAGAAGTTGTTCACTTTAAAGCATCAGAAAGTTTATGAATGATCAAACTGGTTCTATTTTTCAGTTGTGTTATTTCTGTCTTGTCCATTTAGAATTTTTTTTACTCAATACACAAAATAAGTCATTTCTTTAGGTGAAGAGAAATCATACTGCTTATCTTTATAGGAAATTTATGTTATTAGGGGGTAAAATATAGTTAAACATCTTGTGATTTATTCCATTAGTTGCATCTATTCCTTTCAGTCTCACAGTGGTGTGGAATGTATTATTACCAAAACATAAAGCATGGTGCTTTTTATGCATTGATGGTATAATTGTACTAAAGAATACACATATATACTGACTACCATGTTAAGTATTCATCATGATAGTCCCAACACTCAGAAAAGCAATGTTAAAAAAATTAGAACATTTAAAATAGGATATCTCATCATAGCAGAATTTCTTTGTAAAACTAAAAAGTGAAAATGGATCTTCAAAGTAAGTTTCTGAGTGGCTTATTTCTGAAGTAAAGATAGCTATTTACCAGTTGTGAGTTAATTAAATTATGTAATTGCAGCTGATGAAAAAATGTATTTAGGGAAGATGCTTGCTTGGCTAGTAGCCTTTTTAGCAAGAACAATTGGTTGAAGAGTTAAGAACACTGGAAGCAACGTAGTTCATTTAAAAACAAGACAGATGATTTCAAGTGATTGTCAGCTGGCTCTTTTTTTTTTTTTGGCCACACTGTTTGGCTTGTGGGATCAGTTCCCTGATCAGAGACTGAACCTGGAAAGTGAAAGTGCTGTGTCCTAACCACTGGACTGCTAGGGAATTCCCTGTCATTGGTTCTTGATGAGTTGACAGATGTTACTGATACAGCTCAATTGTAGTTTATTTGAGGCGTCAGTACTGAACTTGAAGTGACTAAAGACTTAGCTTCTGTAAACAGTCTGTGTAGAGCATGCTGGGAGAGAATATTTTTAAAGAAGTTGAAAAAGCACTAATTTAATACAACCAGAAGTGGACTCTGCCGAGATTCATTTACAACTGTTGGTGGTAAAAATATGTGTGAAGCAGAAAAAGGCTTAGTGGATTAATTTACAAAGCTCATGAAACTGTAAGGTGTTTAAATTCTGTGGTTATTCACTGTGTTACTCAACAGAAGATAGCAATACTTGCAGAGCATATTTGAACTTGTCATGGGTTATTGAACTCATAGTCAATGGGGAACTTCATTTGCTTTCACAGACTTAATCATCATCAGTTATGTGATCTTTTATCAGAAATAGAAGTGGGGGTACTTCCCTGGTAGCCCAGTGGTTAAGAATCTGCCTTGTAATGCCTTGTAATGCAAGGGGTGCAGGTTCAATCCCTAGTTGGGAAACTAAGATCCTGTTTGCCATGGAGCAATTAAGCCCATGCACTGCAACTAGGGAGTTGTGTGCCTCAAAAAAGGATCCTGCATGATGCAATGAAGATCCTGCGTGCCACAACTAAGACCTGACACAGTCAAATAAATAAAAGAAATAGAAGCAGTTGGATGGATTAGTAATAGTAGTAAAGTTTTATTATGATATTTTGAGCTCAGCCAGGACTGACATGTTTCTGAGGCAGACTGCCTTCAATCACTGTGAATGAACTGGCTTTGGAAATTAGGTCTTGTAGACTTGATAATGGTTCTTAATGAACTCAGCCTAAGATTGCAAGGTGAAACAATCCTCATATGTGAAACCTACAGTGCTATAAAGTGATTTAGAAAGCAAATAACAATTTAATGACAAAAAGTACTTTTTTAAAAAGTGCTATGAAAAGTTAAGAAGCAAGATCTCCATTCCCACACAGATTTGTAACAGATAGGTTATATGAGCTCAAACTGCAGTTCCAGCAGTGTTTTTCACACCTCATGCAAGTACAAAGAAAATTTCCATATTTCAAAATCCATTTAACTGAAAGTGATTAATTTGCAGTGACATAATAAAGACAAATATCAAGAGAAGGATCTAAAGAATTTTATAAATGCCTTTCACACAGTGAATATGCTCAATTAAAATCATGTGGTTATTGATTAATTTAAATATTTAGCAGCACCTATCTGTGTGAAAAAGTTTTTTTTTTGTTTGGTGAAAAAGTTTTCAAAAATAAAATGTGTGAAAAACTACAGATAAACTAACAGATTGACTTTTGCAATCAGTTTTGGTGGTAGGGGATACTAATTTTGAATCTCAATTAAGTGAAATGTTATCCCCCACCTACCTCCTAAAATTTTTCTTTTCATTGGTAGACCTGCGTTATGAACAATTGACCACAACAATTATTATTATATTTGAATTTTGTCATTAAAAGTTTTGTGGAAATTCATTTACTATTTTGCTTTAAACCAATTTAACTTTGGCTTTTGGCCCATAAAGCCATTTGTTGTCTGGCCCTTTATAGAAAAAGTCTGCTCATCTCTGCATTAGAGGCTAAATATTTGGCTTGGTCTTATCTGAGTAAAGATGATTGTTCTCTTTAAAGATGTCAGCAGTTCTTTTCTCCTTTCAGTAATAAATCAGCTATAACATTAAAGACTACTTAATACATTTTGGAAAAAATATAGTAAAATCATCTTTTCTGAAGTTTATATTTCTTTGAATTTTTATGTAAATAATATTATTTGAATTGATATTTAGATGTTTGCTACTCCAAAACTTCAATGAAGAGATAATTTTGTAAGTAAATTTAATGAAAAATTAAGAACAATTATTTAAATTCTATTTGGTAAAAGTTTTAAAAATCTAGTTTTTAATTGAAGGATAATTGCTTTACAGAATTTCGTTGTTTTCTGTCAAACCTCAACCTAAATCAGCCATAGCTATACATATATCCCCTCCCTTCTGAACCTCCCTCCCATCTCCCTCCCCATCCCACCCCTCTAGGTTGATACAGAGCCCTGTTTGAGTTTCCTGAGCCATACAGCAAATTCCTGTTGGCTATCTATTTTGCATATGGTGGTAAAATGTTTAAATCAAGTTTTATGTCTCTTCTTTCTTGCTGAGATAGTACTCCTATTTATGCTAGTTCAATATTTCTAGAGAAAAACTAGAAACCTAAAATAAATTTGTAAAGCAGATACTGATGTTCATAAATTACGTAAATTATATACTTTGAAATGATTCTTTATGTTTTACCAGTGCAACCTAACTAAGCATGCAAATCTTGGGAAAGTTTAATTTTGAAAAGTAATTAGTAACATCTTTCTTTCCAAGTCCCTCCTCAGGTGTAATACTGTAGGTTTTCAAAGGTTTTCTTTTTACTGCTCATTTTCTTGAAGATCAAATAGCTTAATAAAATGTTCTTTCCTTATAAATAAAGAGAACATTTTTATTACCAATGTATAAAAAGAGAATCAGTTTTAATTTTGTAAATTAACATGGGTGGAATGTTGAAAGGAAGGAGAAATTATAAAAAGTGATGTGTCTGAAAATATTTAAAAATACATATTTTTTTACATTTGGGAAAAGTGTTTTATCCTATGTAAAGTCCATTTATTTCCAGCTGAGCTTGTAGTATATAATATAGGCAAATATATAAAATATATGTGGGTAAAGATGAGATAACTTCTGTCAGTACACATCAATGAGAAATCCTAAAATGAGAACGTTTTCTTGCAGTTGCTTAATGTATATCATTTGACATGATTTTTTTCTTGTATCTTAAGCATCTTAGTATCTGATTTACTTTTGGTTTAAATCTTGTTTTCTAGATGAAGCATTGGATGATTTAAAATCCCAGAAGAAAAAAATAGTAAGTTAACTTTTATTTAAGTTAATTTGTATAAAGCTAATAAATTAAGGACTGAATAATTAATGTTTATATGCTGTAAGTAATGACTCTCTAAGGAACACATATGCTTTTAAATAGCAATTTAATGGTGAAGCTAAATTATGAATATTTTTGCTAGTAAATAATGATTGACAGGAAGAAGTAGTTAGATGGACTTATGAGCTTCTGAGAGTCCATGTCAGTTGGAAACTGAGAAGTTAGTAAATGAATTATTTTGGAGCACTAAATGAGCAGAGGGGTAAAAAGGTGAGTATCTAGTTTTATTATTGGGGCCAAAAAAGGACCAAACATCATATGTCAGTTCTCAGATTTTTTTGACATAGTAAGACTAAGAGAGAGGGGAATCAAGAGGATTGGCTATAAAAGAAATTTAACAGTGAAAAAAGAAAAATAACCCTAAAGAAAAGGTGGGGGTGGGGAAGAGAATATTTCTTATTTGATTTCTTCCATTGTCTATCAGCAGTTCTAATTATATGGGCATCTTTTGTGGGGCCAGTTAAATGCATCCTTCAGATGACTTGGAAAGATGAGGACCAAGAGAGAAGAAGGACTTCAGATATTTAGAGATTGATATTTAGTAGTTTTACTAAGTGAATTGAACTTGGTGTTTGACTTGAATTTACATATACTTTTTTCACATAATTATTTTTGAAATATAAAAATGATAGTTGACAGGAGTATCATGTTATATGGAAACTTATTTAGTGATATTTAATCATATGCAAAGTCAGTTTAATGTAGTTTAGTCTAACATCCCATCTGAGCTATTTAAAATCCTAAAAGCTGACGCTATTAAAGTGCTGCATTCAATACGCCAGCAAATTTGGAAAACTCAGCAGTGGTCACAGTACTGGAAAAGGTCCTTTTTCATTCCAATCCCAAGAAGGACAGTGCCAAAGAATGTTCAAACTACCATACAGTTGCACTTTTTTCACATGCTTGCAAGATAATGCTCAAAATCCCTCAGGCTAGACTTCAGCAGTATGTCAACCGAGAACTTGCAGTTGTACAAGCTGGATTTAGAAAAGGCAGAAGAACCAGCAATCAAATCTACAGCATCCGTTGGATCATAGAGAAAGCAAAGTAATTTTAGAAGAGCATCTATTTCTGCGTCATTGACTTTGCTAAAGCCTTTGACTGTGTGGATCACAACAAACTGTGGAAAATTCTTAAAGAGATAGGAGTACCAGACCACCTTACCTGCCTCCTGAGAAACCTGTATGCAGGTCAAGAAGCAATAGTTAGAACTGACTGGTTCAGAATTGGGAAAGGAGTAAGACAGGCTGTATATTGTCACCCTCCTTATTTAACTTATATGCAGAGTACATCATGTGAAATGCTGGGCTGGATAAATCAGAAGTTGGAATCAAGATTGCCAGGAGAAATATCAGCAGCATCAGATATGCAGATGATACCACTCTAATGGCAGAAGTTTAAGAAGAACTAAAGACCATCTTGATGAGGATGAAAGAGGTGAGTAACAAAGGTGGCTTGAAACTCAACGTTGAGAAAAGTTAAGATCATGGCATCTGGTCCCATCACTTCACGGTAAATAAAAGGGGAGAAAGTGGAAGCAGTAACAAATTTTATTTTCTTGAGCTCCAAAATCACCGTGGATGGTGACTTCAGCCATGAAATTAAAAAATGCTTGCTCCTTGGAAGAAAAGCTGTGACAAACCTAGATAGCCTGTTAAGGAGCAGAGACATAACTTTGCTGACAAAGGTCTGTATAGTAAAAGCTATGGTTTTTCTAGTAGTCACGTACTGATGTGAGAGTTGGACCAAAAAGAGGACTGAGCACTGAAAAATTGATGCTTTCAAACTGTTGCTGAAGAAGACTCTTGAGAGTCCCTTAAACTGCAAGGAGACCAAACCAGTCAATTCTAAAGGAAATCAACCCTAAATATTCATTGAAAGGACTGAGGCTGAAGCCGAAGCTCCAATACTTTGGCCGCCTGATACGAAGAACCGACTCATTGGAGAAGACCCTGACTGAGGGAAAGATTGAAGGCAAAAGGAGAAGAGAGAGGGTGTCAGAGGAGAAGATGGTTGGATGATATCACTGACTCAATGGACATGAATTTTAGCAAACTCAGGGAGATAGTGGATGACAGAGGAGCCTAGAGGAGCCTGGTGTGCTGTAGTCCATGGAGTGGCAAAGAGTCAGATAGTACTTAAGAGACTGAACAACAACAATGTAATAAGTAACAATTATGGGTGAAACTAATAAAAGTTATGAAGGTTAAGATTAATGTTAAAAATTGTTCTGTGAACTGATAAGATACTAGTCAAGGGATTTAAGTACCTGAAAAATAAAGAAGCTTTAATTTTGAAAGGATTCCTTAATCTTTTTTTGTTTGATGTCCCTCAGTATTCTGTGAGGTATTTATCAAAATTGCATTGACATTTTTGATGGTCGTAAATTGAGTTGTAAACATATTCCCATTGTATCTTATTATATTTCTGGCATTTTACATGTTATGGAACAGCCAGAAGTTCAAAATGAGGAAATGCCAACAATTCTCAATAATATAAAAGTTGTGATATGATTGGTTTGGTTTGCTGGTGTGATGAAGAAGATCTGATAGTGTTGATGAAAGCCAAGCCCTACTTGTACCAAAATGGAGAAATACTGATTAACATAGAAAAGGCAAAGAGGAAGACAAAAAAGGAAAAAAGAAAAGTTCCAAGTGATGAGAAGCTGATTCAATGTCAGTGGAATTACATGACTAGAAAACAGAATCTTAGAGAACATATATGATTGGGGAAAAATTCTCAGTAGAGGAACAGAACAGACTTAGAAAATTCTGTGAGAGAGCAAACTAAGCTATTTACTTCTTAAATAGCCCTTGATGGAATTGCAAAATAGAAAATGTGCATCTAGGTCTGCCAGTTGGGAAATTCAGTTCAAAGTTCTATTGTTTTGTATGTATAAATGGTTTATGAGGCATCAGTGTTAAAGAATAGTTTAGAATGGCATTTCTCTTGCAGTATGATTAGAAAAAAATAAGTTGGCTGCACTCTTAAGGGAACACAATTTGCATTGAATTGATTGTTGCAGGTTACAGTACTGTTGCTATTAGGAACTAGTCCCTTGTCTTTAATGCTCAAGCCCTCAACAGAGCTGCTTTGTTTCAGAAGTACTTTATACTTTGTTTAGAACAATGGGTGTTAAAAGGTGAATTTATAAGGAGTACAGTGTTAGCTAATGATTGTACTGGTAATGAGAGGAAAAAGAAGGGACATTGCTTTTCAGCGAAAACAAAATGTAATCAAAACTGATATTGTTCATTGATATTTTACCCTACATTTAAAGCTTTAAATATACTGACATGACAAATAACTATTAGTTTAAAATTACCCAACTCTTAATTCTTTCATTAAAAAAATTAATATAAATTGTATTTACTACTTGATGTTTTATTGAAGGTGGTTTCCTCAGGGATGCATCTCTTTAATCTGGATAGATCTGTAATGTAATTTGTAATTTGAGAACGTGTAATTTGTAACAGTAAACATGAATTATCAATTGATTAAAACATTACTTAGAAAGGAAAATGAGTAAGAACAATCTTTTAAAACAATGTTTTAAATCTAAGAACTTAATATAAGTATTTACTTACTAAAATAAAACTAGGAATTAATCTTTAGTTACCTAAAAAGTCTCCCAAGTCTAGATGTGAACATTTTGCCACTCACATATTTTGTGGTCTTTTTTTTTTTTAAACTTTTAGTTTTAAAAAATATCACTGTTCAACAGATAATCTGTCTCTATCCATGAGCATTCCATTAAAACAGTTCAAAGTCAAAATCCATCAAAACACGAGTCAAAATGACCTCTTTAAGTGGCTTCATGAAAATTCTGTGCTTTTTTCTGAGTAGTACAGGTATTTCTGTGTGGTAAGTCCTTCCTGCCATTTCTCAGGCAATTTATATTTTTCCAAGTCCTGAGGAGAATTGTTTGAAAAATTGGGAACATGGGAAGAAGTATTATAACTCTCTGAGAATTAAAACTTAACAATCACTACAAATGTTACTGGTTCAAAAGAATCTACTGCCAATTGAAAGCAGGAGCTAAAAACTGCTGACATGCTTGCTGCTAAGTCGCTTCAGTCGTGTCCGACTCTGCGTGACCCCTTAGACGGCAGCCCACCAGGCTCCCCCGTCCCTGGGATTCTTCAGGCAAGAACCCTGGAGTGGGCTGCCATTTCCTTCTCTAATGCATGAAAGAGAAAAGTGAAAGTGAAGTCACTCAGTCGTGTCCGACTCTTTGTGACCCTATGGACTGCAGCCCACCAGGCTCCTCTGCCCATGGGATTTTCCAGGCAAGAGTAGCTGTCAGTTAATGTGGACATTTCAGGTAACAGGACAGAAGCACATAGAAGAGAAGTGGCACAATCTACTTAGTCTTGCTTTTGTGGCCGTGTTCGAAGTACGTTTTGGGCCTTGTCTCTTATAATAGTGAGTTATTCTTACGAATTAATGTTAGTAAGTTTATTTATTATTTTTTTAAGGACTTCTTTTGCTTCTACAGTTTATTCCATGGAATGTCACTCACAGTATACTGTAGTATACTCTGTACAGAATCCTGTGCAAAGTGACATTCCATAAAATAAATTTTGGAAGCAAGAGAAGTCTTTAAATTGACAATTTTAGCATATGATTCTGTGTGGGGCTATTAACCACACTAGAAGTTTCAAATGTTACATTTTTATATTACCCAATAATATTTTCTGGCATTTTCCAGTGTTTGAATATTCACTATAGGCTACAGATCTTTGTAAATACTTTAACAGAAGAAATGCAGAGAAGTTAGTGTTATTGTGGACTATGCCTATGTGAAATCAAAAAATAATTTAAAATCTGAATTGTTAAAAAAATATTGATTTCAACAGCAATACTAAAATCAGGGTGAGCAGACAATATTTTCTGGTTCAAAATTGGGAAAGAAGTATGTCAAGGCTGTATATTGTCACCCTGCTTTTTCAGCTTATATGCAGGGTACATCATGTGAAATGTCAGGCTGGATGAAGCTCAACCTGGAATCACGATCCAGAAGAAATATCAATTACCTCAAATAGGCAGATGACACCCACCCTAATGGCAGAAAGCAAAGAGGAACTGAAAAGCCTCTTGATGAAGGTGAAAGAGGAGTGAAAAAACTGGCTTAAAACTCAACATTCAAAAAATGAAGATTGTGGCAACTGGTCTCATCACTTCATGGCAGATAGATCAGGAAACAACGGAAACAGTGAGAGACTTTATTTTCTTGGGCTCCAAAATCACTGCTGATGGTGACCGCAGCCATGAAATTAAAAGATGCTTGCTCCTTGAAATATAAGCTATGACAAACCTAGAAGTGTATTAAAAAGCAGAGACATCAGTTTGCTGACAAAGGTGCATATAGGCAAAGCTATGATTTTTCTAGTGGTCATGTGTGGATGTGAGAGTTGTACCATAAAGAAGGATAAGCGCAGAAGAATTGATACTTTTGAACTGTGGTGCTGGAGAAGACTCTTTAGAGTTCCTTGGACAGCAAGGAGATCAAATCAGTCAATCCTAAAGGAAATCAGCCTGGAATATTCATTGGTAGGACTGATGCTGAAGCTCCGATACTTTGGCCATCTGCTGAGAAGAGCAAACTCATTGGAAAGGACCCTGATGCTGGGAAAGATTGAAGGCAGGAGGAGAAAGGGACGACAGAGGATGAGATAGCTGGATGGTGTCACTGATTCAATGGCCATTAGTTTGAGCAAACTCTGGGAGATGATGAAGGACAGAATCCTGGCATGCTGCAGTCCATGGAGTTGCAAAGAGTCAGTCATGCCTGAGTGACTGAACAACAACAGCAAGACATTATTTTATCAGTTTAAAAATATGTGTTTAAATGGTGAAACATGTACCCTGATGCTGTGAATTGAAGATGTTTTGGGGCACACTCTTAATAATTTGACCAAAGTCAATGCAAAACAGAAGACATTTTTAAAGAAAATGTTATGTATTTATTTTCTGCTGCACTGAATCTTCCTTGCTGTGTGTGCACTTTCTCTAGTTTCAGTGATCAGGGGCTGCTCTTCATTGTGGTGTGTGGGCTTCTCGTTGCAGTAGCTTCTCTTGTTATGTCGCGTGGGCTCTTGGGCATGCAGTCTTCAGTAACTGCAGTTTGTGGGCTTCATTGGTTGTGGTTGCTCTGTAGCATGTGGGATGTCCCAGACCAGGGATCAAACTGGTGTCCCCTGCATTGGCAGGTGGATTCTTAATGAATGGAGCACCAGGGAAGTCCAAAAGACATTTTTCTCTTTTTAAAAATTTTATTTTTTAATATATTTTTGGCTGCGTTGGGTCTTTGTTGCTGTGTGGGCTTTTCTCTAGTTATGGCGAGCCAGGGCTACTCTCCAGTTGCAGTGTGCAGGCTTCTCATTGCAGTGGCTTCTCTTGTTACGGAGCATGGGCTATAAGGCATGTGGGCTCAGTAGTTGTGGCTCCTGGGCTCTAGAACACAGCCTCAGTAGTTGTAGTGCATGGTCTTAGTTGCTCTGAGGCCTGTGGGATCTTCCCGACTCAGGGATAGAATCTGTGTCTCCTGCATTGGTAGGTGGATTCTTTACCACTGAGCCACCAGGGAAACCCCAAAAGATGGTTTTCTACATGTGGAATATTCATTATGAGACAGGGAACAAGAATATTGGATAGGGCAATTAATGCTTTCTGTGTTTTAAAATTTTATTTCAAGAATTATTATTTAAATATTGTAGAATTTTCTCTCAAAATTAAAAAAAATTGACATTTATTTTGTGTTAGTGTTCCCTTCTTTTAGTGTTCTCTGATGAAATTCTATATCAGGTAGAAATAATTTTTATATGTTCTCAAAGTATATAAGCTTGCCAAAATAATGTTGATTCATAATAAGCAATCATGTGTTTATTTTTCTCTTTTTTATATCATGTATTTAAATTTTTGGCTGTGCCGGATCTTTGTTGCTGCCCAGGCTTTTTTCTAGTTGCAGCAAGTGGAGGCTGCTCTCTGCTTGCAGTACGAAGGCTTCTCATTGCTGAGGCTTCTCTTGTTGAGGAGCACAGGCTCGGCCTTTAGTGTTTGTGGTGCACGGGCTCCGTAGTTGCAGCTCCTGGCTCTACAGCCCAGGTTCCGTTCTTACGGTGCACGGGCTTAGCTACCCCGTGGCATGTGGAAGCTTCCCGCACCAGGGATCAAACCCGTATCTCCTGCATTGGTAGGTGGATTCTGTACCACAGGGTATCAGGGATGGGGAAACAGTGACAGACTATTTTTTGGGGCTCCAAAATCACTGCAGATGGTGACTGCAGCCATAAAGTTAAAAGACACTTGCTCCTTGGAAGAAAAGCTATGACCAACCTAGACAGCATATTAAAAAGCAGAAACATTACTTTGCCAACAAAGGTCCATCTAGTCAAAGCTGTGGTTTTTCCAGTGATCATGTATGAATGTGAGAGTTGGACTGTGAAGAAAGCTGTGCACCAAAGACTTGATGCTTTTGAACTGTGGTGTTGGAGAAGACTTTTGAGAGTCCCTTGGACAGCAGGGAGATCCAACCAGTCCATCCTAAAGGAGATCAGACCTGAATATTCATTGGAAGACTGATGTTGAAGCTGAAACTCCAATACTTTGGTCACCTAATGTGAAGAGCTGACTCATTGGAAAAGACCTGATGCTGGGAAAGATTGAAGGCAGGAGGAGAAGGGAACAACAGAGGATGAGATGGTTGGATGGCATCACCGACTCAATGGACATGAGTTTGAATAAACTCCGGGAGTTGGTGATGGACAGGGAGGCCTGGCGTGCTGCAGTCCGTGGGGTCACAAAGAGTCGGACACGACTGAGCGACTGAACTGAACTGAACCAGTGGCTCCCTCTCTATATTAAATAAAAAACTCTGGAACTTTCAATGTAATCATATCACAGAAAAGCAATCCATTCTTTGTTACATCATTCATTATTATCTAAAGTATGTAAAATATTTTGAAGAATACAGAGTAATTTATAATTTCGGGTATTCTGAGAATTCAATTTCTCATTCCTGAGTCCTGGTATTAATATGTTGGGTAGTTGAAAATGTGTTTGAAAACTTGTTTCAGTTCCACTATGAAAAATTGAAGGTAATCTCTGAAGATCGTGTGTTTTGTGTTAGGTACTATTGTAGACTCTCCTATATTATTTAAATTGCACAACAGTATTATGAGAAAGTAGTAGTATTTTTTCAGCTCTACAAAAGGAGAAACTGAGGCTAACAGATTAGTTTAAAGTCTTTCTACAGCTAATTAAGAATGGAGATGTACTTTGAACCTAGGTCTTTTCTGATGCTGTGGTTTCAAGTTTGTATTCTTCCCACTGATCAGATGTCTCCCTATATGAAAGAGATTATTCACTTAAAATGTGGTAGGAATAAATGTGTGAATTAAGCTATTACCTGAAAAAAGATTTTTGATGCAAAGAGCTGACTCATTTGAAAAGACCCTGATGATGCTGGGAAAGATCGAGGGCAGGAGAAGAAGGGGCGACAGAGGATAAGATGGTTGAATGGCATCACCAACTCAATGGACGTGGGTTTGGGTGGACTCCGGGAGTTGATGATGGACAGGGAGGCCCGACGTTCTGCGGTTCATGGGGTCGAAAAGAGTCGGACACGACTGAGCGACTGAACTGAACTGAAGTGCAAAAGAGAATGGATTTGTATTTTTTGCTTTTTAAAATGATTTTAAGGTACTTTACATGTACATAGACATAAACATGAATATTTGCTGAATGATGTACTAGGAGTGACAGTCGTTTGTTAAAGTGGCATTTTAGTTTTTAGTTTTGTGTATTGTTTTATAGATCACAGTTATATCTAATCTTTTTAAACCTAGCTATAGTCTTACTCTCGGAGAAGGCAATGGCACCCCACTCCAGTACTCTTGCCTGGAAAATCCCATGGATGGAGGAGCCTGGTAGGCTGCGGTCCATGGGGTCACTACGAGTCGGACACAACTGAGCGACTTCACTTTCACACATTGGAGAAGGAAATGGCAACCCACTCCAGTGTTCTTGCCTGGAGAATCCCAGGGACGGGGGAGCCTGGTGGGCTGCCATCTATGGGATCACACAGAGTCAGACACGACTGAAGTGACTTAGCAGCAGCAGCATAGTCTTACTCTAGAATTGTGCTGTCCAAATCAGCCACTAGACCCACGTAGCTTTTAAAATTTACGTTATTTGAAGTAGGATAAAGAGGCTTCCTAGGTGGTCCTAGTGGTAAAGAAGCCACCTGCCAGTGCAGAAGATGCTGGAGATGTGGGTTCTATCCCTGGTGAGGAAGAAGATCCCCTGGAGGAGGAGATGGCAACCCATTCCAGTACTCTTGCCTGGAGAATTCCATGGACAGAGGAGCCTGGCGGGCTGCAGTACATGGGGTCCCAAAGAGTTGGACATGACTGAGTGATTGAGTACAAAGTAGAATACAAGCTACAGTTGGGTTCCTTAGTTGTACAAGCAATATTTTAAGTGATCATTTATCACATACTGTATTGTAGCTATTGTATTATGTGCATATAAACCACTTTCATTATTACATATAATTCTGTTGTTATAACTGGTCTGGACTATCAAAAATTAATTTGTAGAGGTCAGGGATTCAGTTCTCTGCTATTTCATGTAGATTATGTTCATTTGGGGATAGATCATATCTTGCCTTCTGTCCCCACTCCCAGTTTTTCCCCAACCCTAAAGAAATAATGTTACAAACATTTTCTTTACATCAGAAATTTAGATGTGCTTGTTTTAAGACTTTATGAAGATTTTGAAATAATTAGAAAAATGTTTTAGTTTCACTAAACCAAGATTAATAAATCATTCATCTAAGCACTTTAACTTCTTAAATATTATATTGAGTTTTTAATGAGAAATCTATTAACTACTATTGTGGCAGCGTATTTTAATTATAGTTTAACTTGGTAAATGTGCTCTGCTTTGCGTTTTAAAATAAATGGCCTTTGTAATAAACATGACATTTAATGAATCTAAGTGGCTGTCAGTGGTCACTGAAAAGGAAGTTCCTCTTCCAGGTTTTGCAAAAGCATTTTCATTCTGTATATTAGCTATCTGTCATAATTATGACTGTCTTGCATTAAAGTAAAACTTTTTCTGATATTGGGCTTTAACTGCTAAGATGATGCTTTACTAGTGATTGCTTTTGAAATTAAACCCACATATTAAGCCATAAAGCGACTTGAGTGCATTGTAAATAAAATGCTATAATAATGAAGTGCTTTAATTATAGTCACTAGTGTGAGCATAGAACTCAGTAAGATTTTTACTTAAATTCTTACTGTGTTCTCTTTTTTTCCCTCTAAAGTTGTTTGAATCTAAGTAAAAAAGGGAGAGCTTCACCTTGTAAAGTCATTTGAGCAAATTCCATGAGAGAGCATGGCTGTTCTCCCAGTTACTGAGTTTTCACTGCATTTTGCAGCAAGCTAATTGCTTCTGCTAATAAATAATCTAAAATCGATGCTGACAGCAGTTAATTGGCACAGAGATTTTATTTTGTAAAGCTCTTGGCTAACGACCTTCTTTAAATTAATAGCATTAAGTGCTATGAGGAAATAAATCTGAGGAATTGCCTGTCATTTGCTTGTCATGTCTAATAACTTCCAATAATGATGGCTGATAGATTTTTGCACATTCCATTATTGAAGTTGGTGCATGTAATTATTCTCCTCATTATACATAAACAATTAGCAATATTTGGTATTTCCTTGTAGTAAAGCTGTTAACTACAAGTAGCATATTACAGGTTAGAAGCCATTTTAAATTCTGAATTTTATTATTTGAATGTAGGAAGTCTTTCATGCTATCTGGATGTATTATGTGCTATTTATTTTAAGCCTTGTACTTGAATACTTTTTGAATAGGGTTTATAAAAATATGTAGTGTATGAGTGTTTTAAAATGTGACAATTTGTGGAAATTCTTGTTTGCAGCTTGAAGAAGTCATGGAAAAAGAAACTTATAAAACAGCTAAATTAATTCTTGAAAGGTTTGATCCAGATTCAAAGAAAGCAAAGGTAAGGCTGTGATATCACCATTTCATTATAAATTGCTCATTGTAGTAGGACACTGTAATAACATTTCTGTATTTGATAGGAGTTTGAGCCACCATCTGCTGGAGCAACTGCAACTCCCAGACCTGGACAAGGTAAATAAACTTTGTAGAAACTGCTGCTGCTGTTGGAAAGATCCCTGTTTACCCAAGTGAGTTCAAAAGTGTGATAGAGGTGTGAAAAACTTAATGTAAAATGCTTTTATATTAATTTGTATTGGTTATTTGGGATATGACTTAAAGTAGATGGCAGTAAGTTTATTTCATTTTCATTAAAGATGTTATCTATTGAGATTAAATATATAATTGGTTACAGTCTTTTGAAATTTAAGTGATTTCACCAGTATTTTGTAATCCCCCCCCCCCCCCCCTTTAAATAAGAGCCTCCTGGAATATCTGCTATTATGAAAATTCCTACATCTTTATGATTTATTTTTGAGGAAATTAAATGAAGATTTCTGTCAAATTTGAGTTTCTTCTAAAATAACACTTTTAGTTAGGAAGAGGAAAATAATTTAGAAATGAGAAGAATATTGAATTACTGCTATATAAAAGCATTAACTCTTGCTTTTTGAGGTTGTATTGCCAGATTACTAGTGAAACCATTACTATTATATCATTAAATATTTTGTAATTTAAAAGTTATTAATTTAAGTGATTATATAGAGAATTCCCATGACTAGTGTGTGAAAAGATATTTTTGAGTTTGCTTTGGCTTCCCTTTTTGTTCTTGTCTCTAGAATATAATAATACATAGGCATACCTCAGAGATATTGCAGGTTTGGTTCCAGACCATCCCCAAAAGTAAATATCGTAATAAAGTGAGTCACATGAATTTTTTGGTTTCCTGGTATATATTAAAGTTATCTTTACACCATACTGTAGTCTATTAAGTGTGCAACAGCATTATGTCAAGAAAAAAATGTATATCCCTTAATTAAAAAATACTTTGTTGCTAAAAAATGCTAATCATCATCTGATAATGCAGAGTTGCCATAAACCTTCAATTTGTATAGTTTATTTTGTAAAAAAAGAAAAAAAGAATTCAGTATGCATAAAACACAATAAAGTGAAGCACCGTAGAATGAGGTATGCCTGTAGTTTGTAAGGCTTTTGTTGCAATACAGAATATACTGTATTTAATTTTTACTCTTATAAATCATCAGAATTGGAGCTGGTTTATAAAGTTAGGGTGATATTTAGAACTTTGAGAAGTCAGTACTTTTATTAGTTTCCCCGGTGACCAGGGGTATTAATAAGCCGTAATAGTTTTAGGTATTCTAATTGGTGGAGATATGTGGATAGAATCTCATCTCTGCCATCTTTTATAAGTAGAATTCTGGTTAATAGAAATATTAGCCTGCTCTTTCAATGAATATAGAAGTTTATCAAAAGTTATGTTAAAGTTTAAAGATGATTAAAATAAATTAGTTTTAGGGAATTCCCTGGTGGTCCAGTGGTTAGGACTCTGTACTTCCACTGCAGGGGGTTCGGGTTCAATCCCTGGCTGGGGAACTAAGATCCAGCAAGTTGCATGGCATGGCCGAAGAAAAGAAAATTATTTGCAGTATAACACCTACTTTCATAATCAGTTTAAATTTTTCTACAATTTATACTTCTTACTAGTAATTATAAGAAATATTGTGGCCTGCAGGCCAGGTTTCTATACTTTTTACTTATATAACTGGTACTAACTTCACAAAAGTACTTTTTAAATAACCTTCGTGAATATATTTTTAAAATGTGATATTTTGCAGAAAGCTGGTGCTGTTACTTTAAAAAAATCTATTTTCTCTCATTATAAAAGAACAGATGTATGACTTTCTTAAGCATTTATTAATAATTAGGCAGCATTAATTCATTTAGGAATCTGAACTTATCTTTCCTTAGAAACTTTTGAAACTCCAACTTTTTTTCTTCTGATGTCATATTGTAACTATAGAAAAACCATCTCTGGTCTCTCTGATTTGGATTCCTGAGGCACTACTTTTGGATATTCTTTTAGGGAGAATTAACATTTAGCTATAATACAAATGAATTATTCACTTAAAAAATGTACTAAGTTACTCTTATGTGTAGACACCAGGGGGAATAAAGAGATGAATATAGTATAGCTTTTGACCTTAAGAAGCTTATAATCTATTTTTTGAAATATTTTTTCTGGAGTACACTATTCTAGTATTCCTAACTTTTCCAGATCTGTAGATATTAATTACTATTTGGAATTTTTTCCTCTATTTGAAAAAAATTCTAAACTATATCTCAACTTTATTCTCCTTATTGAGAATTACAGTTTTCTTGTTAATTTGATCTTGTTACTATTATTTTGATAGGTGACTTAGTCATACATTTTATTTATGTTTAAGTTCTGTGTTTCTGTGTGTTTAAAATTGTCTTTATTTCTTTGCTTTAAACCATTGTTGGTCCCTTCCTCCCTTCCTCCCCATTACTCCCTCCCTCCCCATTACTCTTTTCTCTCCCTCCTTTTTTTTGCTTTTGTTTCTTTCACCTATTTCTGAGCTTATATAATAGGAAAGGGGAAAAACTACTAAAGGGTGTTTGTATGTACATTATATGGCCCTTGAACAAATCTGCTCTCCAAACTGAATCTAATTGGGGTGTCCTTATTTTACTAGCTTTCTTTAATGTTTAGTAAACCGGAACTTAGATTCATGTATAATAGATAGTTTTCTCTCATTTTTTATTATTTAGATGTAAATGATATATATTATGGACTTCCCAGGAGGCGCTAGTGGTAAAGAACCTGCATGCCCTTGCAGAAGATGTAAGAGATGTGGGTTCAATCCTTGGGTTGGGAGGATCCCCTGGAGGAGTGCGTGGCAACTCACTACAGTAGTCTTGCCTGGAGAATCCCATGGATAGAGAAGCCTGGTGGGCTATAGTCCATAGGGTCGAAAAGAGTTGAACATAATTGAAGTGATGGGAGGGATTGGGGACAGGAGGAGAAGGGGACGACAGAGGATGAGATGGCTGGATGGCATCACTGACTTGATGGGCATGAGTTTGAGTAAACTCCGGGAGTTGGTGATGGATAGGGAGGCCTGGCGTGCTGCGATTCATGGGGTCGCAAAGAGTCGGACACGACTGAGTGACTGAACTGAACTGAACACAATGTATATTATACTCAGATTTATTATGAAATTTGTGAATAGTTTTTATTAATTTGTTTAGGTTTTAGCACTAAAAGGAATATAGTATTTACTGACATAATACTAACCCGACTGCCAGCCTCCTACCCCCCTTTTTATCTCTTGTATTTAATTTTTAAAAAATTATTGTAGTATAGTTGACATACAGTATTGGTTTCAGGTGTACAACATAGTGATTCATCATTTATATGCATTAAAAAATGCTCTCCTTGGAAAGTATAGCAACCATCTGTCACCATACAAAGTTATTATAATACTATTGACTACATTCCTCATGCCGTACATTATATTATATCCTCAAAACTTATTTATTATGTGACTGGAAGTTTGTACCTTTTAATCTCTTTCACCTATTTTGACCATTTGCCAACTCCCCATTTCTCTGGCAACTACTAGTTTGTTCTCTGTATCTGAGTCTGTTTCTGTTTTGTTTGTTCGTTTTGGTTTTTAGGTATGACGTATAAGTAAAATCATCTGGTTTTTTTTTACCTTTCTTTGCCTGACTTACTTCACTTACCAGAATAACCCATAGGTCCATTCATGTTGTTGCGTATGGCAAGATTTCATTCTGTTTTATGGCTGAGTAGTAGTCCATTGTATACATAAATGTATACCATATTTTCTTTATCTATTTATGGGTGAACACTTAGTTTGCTTCCATATCTTGCTATTTGACATAATGTTGCAGTGAACATAGGTGTGCATATATCTTTTCAAATTAGTATTTTGTTTTCTTCTCAAATAGAAACCCAGGACTGGAATTGCTGGATCTTCTGGTAGTTCTTTTTATTATTTGAGCAACCTTCATATTGTTTTCTGTAGTGGCTGCACCAGTTTATCCCACCAACATGTGAGGGTTCGTTTTTCCTTTGCCAACACTTTTTATTTGTTGTCTTCTTGGTAATAGCCATTTTGACACGTGTGAGGTGATACCTCATCATGATTTTGATTTGCATTTCCCTGATAATTAGTGATATTAAGCAACTTTTCATGTTTCTGTTGGTCATGTGTGTGTCATCTTTGGAAGAATGTCTCTTCTGTTCCTCTGCCCATTTTTTAATCAGATTCCTTGGTTTTTTGATATTGAGTTGTGTATATTATTTTTATATTTTGTATATTAGCCCTTTGTTGGCTATATCACTTGCAAATATCTTTTCCCAATAAAAAGGTTGGCTTTTTCTTTTGTTGTTGTTTTTCTTTACTATGCAAAAGCTTTTAGTTTGATTAGTCCTGTTTGTTTATTCTTGCTTTTGTTTCTCTTGCTTGAGGAGATAGATGCAAAAAGATACTGTTGTCAGGATTTATTGCCTATGTTTTCTTACAGGGGTTTTATATTTTTAGTCTTTAATCCATTTTTGAGTTTATTTTTGTATATCGTATAAGAAAGTGGTCTAGTTTGATTCTTTTGCGTTTAACTGTCCAATTTTCCCAACACTATTTATTGAAGAGACTTTCACCACTTGATATTTTTGCCTCCTTTGTCATAGATTAATTGATTATAATCATGGCTTATTCCTGAGCTTTGTTCCTTTCTGTTGATCTATGTGACTGCTTTTGTGAGTACTACACTGTTTTGATTAGTATGTGTGCATGCATGCTCAGTCACTTTGTTGTGTCTGGCTCTTTGTGACTCCACGGACTTCAGCCTGTCAGTCTCCTCTGTCCATAGGATTTTCCAGGCAAGAATACTACAGTGGATTGTCATTTCCTCCTCCAAGAGATCTTCCCAGCCCAGAGACTGAACCTGTGTCTCCTGCATTGGCATGCATGCTAAGTTGCTTCAGTTGTGTCTGACTGTTTGCTACCTCATGGACTGTAGCCCACCAGGCTCCTCTGTCCATGGGATTCTGCAGGCAGGAATATTGGAGTGGGTTGCCATGCCCTCCTCCAGGGGATCTTCCTGACCCAGGGATCAAACTGATGTCTCTTATGTCTCCTGCATTGGTAGGTGGGTTCTTTACCACTAGTGCCATCTGGGAAGCCCTTTGATTATTATAGCTCTGTAGTATAATTTGAACTCTGGGAGTATGCTAACTCTGTCTTTGTTCTTCTTTACTTATTTGGAGTCTTTTGTGGTTCCATATCAATTTTAGGATTATTTGTTCTAGTTTTGTGTAAACTGCCATTAATATTTTGATAGAGATTGCACTGATGTAGTATGGACATTTTGAGTGTTAATTCTTCCAACCCATGAGCAAGGTATATCTTTCCATTTATTTGTTTCATTATCAATTTTTTTCATTAGTATCTTACAGTTTTCAGAGTACAGGTCTTTCACCATCTTACTTAAATTTATTTCTAGTTATTTTATTCTTTTTGATACAATTATAAATGGGATTGTTTTCTTAATTTTTTTCCTTTCTGATAGTACATTATTAGTGTATAGAAATGAAACAGACTTCCATATATTAAATTTGTATCCTTCAACTTTATTGAATTCATAAGTTGGTTTGAAAGTTTTTTTGTGATGTCTTTAGGGTTTTGTATATTCAATATCATGTTCTCTGCAAATAATGACAGTTTTATTTCTTCTCTTCCAATTTGGATTCTTTTTCTTGTCTGATGGCTGTGGCTGGGACTTCCAATACATGTTGAATAAATGTGGTGAGAGTGGGCATTTTTGTCTCTTTCCTGATCTTAGAGGAAAAGGTTTCAGCTTTCTCTGCTGAGTCTTAGCTGTGGGTTTGTCATCAGTTCAGTTCAGTCACTGAGTAGTGTCCAACTCTTTGTGACCCCATGGATTGCAGCATGCCAGACCTCCCTGTCCATCACCAGTTCCCGGAGTTTACTCAAACTCATGTCCATTGAGTCAGTGATGCCATCCAACCATCTCATCCCATCTCATCTTCACATCAGGTGACCAAAGTATTGGCGTTTCAGCTTCAACATCAGTCCTTCCAGTGAATATTCAGGACTGATTTCCTTTAGCATTGACTGGTTGGATCTCCTTGCAGTCCAATGGACTCTCAAGAGTCTTCTCCAATATCACAGTTCAAAAGCATCAATTCTTCAGCACTCAGCTTTCTTTACAGTCCTACTCTCACATCCACACACAACTACTGGAAAAATCAGAACTTTGACTAGGCAGACCTTTGTTGGCAAAGTAATGTTTCTGCTTTTTAATATGCTGTCTAGGTTGGTCATAACTTTTCTTCCAAGGAGCAAGCATCTTTTAATTTCATGGTTGCAGTCACTATCTGTAGTGATTTTGAAGCCCTGAGAAGTCGTCATTGTTTCCACTATTTCCCCATCTATTTGCCATGAAGTGATGGGACCAGACCATGATCTTAGTTTTCTGAATGTTGAGTTTTAAGCCAACTTTTTCACTCTCCTCTTTCACTTTCATCAAGAGGCTCCTTCGCTTTCTCCCATAAGGGTGGTATCATCTGCATATCTTGAGATTATTGATATTTCTCCCAGCAGTCTTGATTCCAGCTTGCGCTTCATCAAGCCCAGCATTTCTCGTGATATACTCTGCATGTAAGTTAAATAAGCAAGGTGTCATATATGGACTTTATTATATTGAGGTGTATTTCCACCATACCCATTTTGTTGAGAGTTTTTATCATAAATGGATGTTGGATTTTTTGTCAAATGCTTTTTTGACATCTATTGAGATAATCGTGATTTTTATCTTTTGTCTTGTTAACATGATATATAACATTAATTGATTTTTGGATATTGAACCATCCTTGCAACCTTGGGATAAACCCCACTTGATTGTGGTGTATGATCCTTTTAATGTATTGTTCAATTTGGTTTGCTAGTATTTTATTGAAGATTTTTGCATCTTTGTTTATCCAGGGGTATTGGCTTATAATCTTTTTACAATGTCTTTATCTGATTTTGGTATAAGGGTAAAGGGGACACTGTTGGAATGCATTTGGGTGTGATCCTTCTTTTTTTGGGATAGTTTGCGAAAGGTAGATATTTACTCTTCTTTAAATGTTTGATAGAATTCTCTTGTGAAGCCATTTGGTCCTGGACTTTTGTTGGGGTTTTTGTTTGATTACCAATTCAGTTTCATTATTGATAACTATAGTCTGTTCATCTTTGCTGTTTCTTTATGGTTCAGTCTTGGGAGATTGTATGTTTCTGGGAGTTCATCCATTTCTCCTGCTTTGTGCATTTTGTGGTGGTGGTGGGGGGTTAGTTGCTAAGTTGTGTCTGACTCTTGCAACACCATGAACTGTAGTTTGCCATGCTCCTCTGTTCATGGGATTTTCCAAGCACGAATACTGGAGTGGGTTGCCATTTCCTTCTCCAGGGCATATTCCCAACCTAGGGATCGAACCCGGGTCTTCTACATTCCAGGTGGTCTCCTGCATTGCCGGTGGAATCTTTACCAACTGAACCACCGGGGTAGCCTTTGTGTATTTTATTGGCTTATAATTATTCATAGAAATCTTTTATGATTCTTTCTGTGGTATTTCTGTTGTGTTGATTGTAACTTCTTTTATTTCTGATTTTATTTATTTGGGTCCTGTCTTTTTTTTTCTTGATGAGTCTGGATAAAGTTTTATCAATTTTGTTTATCTTTTCAAAGAATCAGTTTTTAGTTTCACTGATCTTTATTATTTTTTAGTTTCTGTTTGATTTATTTCTGCTCTGATCTTTATTAGTTTCTTCCTTCTGCTAACTTTGGGGTTTTGTTTATTCTTTTTTCCCCCAGTTTCTTTAGGTGTAATGTTAAATGGTTTACTTGAGATTTTTCTCATTTCTTAAGTAGGCTTGTATCACTGTAAACTTAGCTGTTAGAACTGCTTTTGCTGTGCCCCATAGATTTGATGTGTTGTATTTCTGTTTTTGTTTATCTCAAGGTATTTTTAAATTTCCCCTTTGATTTCTTCATTGACCAGTTTGTTGTTTAGTAGCATATTGCTTAGCCTCTGTGTGTTTGTATTTTTCTATTTTTTTCTTGTAACTGTTTTCTAGTCTTATACTGTTGTGATCAGAAAAGATGCTTGATATAATTTCAGTCTTCTTAATTTATTGGGACTTGTTTTGTGGCCAAGCATGTGATCTATCTTGGAGAATGTTCGATATGCAATTGAAAAGAATGTATTCTGCTGCTTTTGGATGGAATGTTTAGTGTATTTATATATAAAGTCTTTCTGGTATAATGTGTCATGTAAGGCCAATGTTTTAAATTGATTTTTGCCTGGCTAATCTATCTATTGATGTAATTGGGGCATTAATGGTCCCTACTATTATTGTGTTATTGTCTCTTTCTCCCTTTATGTCTGTTAATATTTGCTTTATATTTTTAGATGCTTTTACGTTGGTACATAGATATTTATAAGTGATATGACTTGTAAGATTCATCCATTTATCCTTGTGTAATGCCCTTTGTTTCTTGTTATAATTTTTGCTTTAAAGTCTGTAGTTTAAAGTTTTCTCATGTAAGTATTGCTGCCCCAGCTTTCTTTTTGTTTCCATTTGTATGAAATATCTTTCCCTATTCCACTGCTTTCCATCTGTAAGTATCTTTAAATCTGAAGTGTCTTGTAGACAGTGTATGTATGGGTCTTGATATTGTAACCCATTCAGCCACCCATTGTCTTTGGATTACGGTATTTTGGTCCATTTATATATAAAGTAATTATTGCCATTTTGTTATTTGTTTCTGGTGTTTTTGTAGTTCTTCTCTGTTTCTTCTTCTCTTGCGATCTTATGAATATCTTTAGCATTATGTTTGGATTCTTTTTTTGTTCTGTGTGTATGTTTTGTACTTTTATTTGTTTCTGTATATGTATTATATATTGCTGTCTGTTTTAAGTGATGATCTTCTTTAAGTTCAAATGCTTTCTTAAAGCCCTACATTTTTACCCACCACATCATATTTTATGTTTTTGATGTCATATTTCACATTTTTAATTTTGTGTATTCCTTAACTACTTGTTGTAGATAAGATGATTTTACTACTTTTGCCTTTCATCCTTTCTACTAGCTTTATAAGTGACTGATCCACTTCCTCCATTATATATTTACCATTACAAGTGAGACTTTTCCTTCATAATTTTCTTATTTCTAGTTTTTTTTTTTCCCTTTCCCCCTAGAGAAGTGGCTTTAACTTTACTTGTCAGTTCAGTCACTCAGTCGTGTCTGACTCTTTGCAACTCCATGGACTGTAGCTCGCCAGGCTTCCCCATTCATCACGAATTCCCAGAGCTTGCTCAAACTCATGTCCATTGTGTCGGTCATGCCATCCAAATATCTCATCCTCTGTCATCCCCTTCTGCTTTTGATCTTTCCCAGTCAGGTTCTTTTCAAATGAGTCAGCTCTTCGCATCAGGTGGCTAAAGTATTGGAGTTTCAGCTTCAACATCAGTCTTTCCAATGAATATTCAGGACTGATTTCCTTTAGGATTGACTGGTTGGATCTCCTTGCAGTCTAATGGACTCTCAAGAGTCTTCTCCAACACAACAGTTCAAAAGCATCAATTCTCTGGCGCTCAGCTTTCTTTATCGTCCAACTCTCACATCCATACTTGACTATTGGAAAAACCATAGCTTTGACTAGATGGACCTTTGTTGGTGAAGTAATATTTCTGCTTTTTAATATGCTGTCTAGGTTGGTCATAGCTTTTCTTCCAAGGAGCAAGCATCTTTTAATTTCATGGCTGCAGTCACCATTTGCAGTGATTTTGGAGCCCAAGAAAATAAAGTCTTTCATTG
Source organism: Cervus elaphus (assembly GCF_910594005.1). NCBI lineage: Eukaryota > Metazoa > Chordata > Mammalia > Artiodactyla > Cervidae > Cervus > Cervus elaphus. The sequence goes on from NC_057847.1 coordinate 24,390,022, forward strand.
TTTCTATTGTTTCCCCATCTGCTTGCCATGAAGTGATGGGACCAGATGCTGTGATCTTAGTTTTCTGAATGTTGAGTTTTAAGCCAACTTTTCACTCTCCTCTTTCACGTTCATCAAGAGGCTCTTTAGTTTTTTGCTTTCTGCCATAAGGGTAGTGTCATCTGTGTATCTGAGGTTATTGCTATTTCTCCTGGCAATCTTGATTCCAGCTTGTGCTTCCTCCAGCCCAGCATTTCTCATGATGAACTCTGCATAGAAGTTAAGTAAGGAGGGTGACAATATACAGCCTTGACGTACTCCTTCCCCAATTTGGAACCCGTCTGTTGTTCCATGTCTGGTTCTAACTGGTGCTTCTTGGTCTGCATACAGGTTGCTCAGGAGATAGGTAAAGGTCTGGTATTCCCATCTCTTTAAGAATTTTCCAGTTTGTCATGATCCACACATTCAAAAGTTTTGACATAGTCAATAAAGCAGAAGTAGATATTTTTCTGGAACTCTCTTGCTTTTTCAATGATCCAACGGATGTTGGGAATTTGATCTCTGGTTTCTCTGCCTTTTCTGAATCCAGCTTGAACACCTGGAAGTTCATGGTTCACATACTGTTGAAGCCTGGCTTGGAGAATTTTGAGCATTACTTTGCTAGTGTGCGAGAGGAGTGCAATTGTGTGGTAATTTGAGTGTTGTTTGGCATTGCCTTTCTTTGGGATTGAAACTGACCAAATTCCTTTCATTTCTTTGGGAATGACAACTGACGTTTTCCAGTCCTGTGGCCACTGATGAGTTTTCCAAATTTGCTGGGATATTGAGTGCAACACTTTCACAGCATCATCTTTTATGATTTGAAATAGCTCAGCTGGAATTCCATCACCTCCACTAGCTTTGTTGGTAGTGATGATTCCTAAGGCCCACTTGACTTTGCCTTCTAGGATATTTGGCTCTAGGTGGGTGGTCACACCATTCTGGTTACCTGGGTCATGAGGATTTTTTTTGGTATAGTTATTCTGTATAATCTGCCATCTCTTCTTAATATCTTCTTCTTCTGTTAGGTACATACCATTTCTGCCCTTTATTATGCCCATCTTTGCATGAAATGTTCCCTTGGTATCTCTAATTTTCTTGAAGAGATCTCTAGTCTTTCCCATTCCATTCTATTCTCTAGTCTATCCCATTCTTTTCCTCCTTTTCTTTGCATTGATCACTGAGGAAGGCTTTCTTACCTTGCCTTGCTATTCTTTGGAAATCTGCCTTCAAATGTGTATATCTTTCCTTTTCTCTTTTGCCTTTAGCTTGTCTTCTTTTCTCAGCTAACTTGTAAGGCCTCCTCAGACAACCTTTTGCATTTCTTTTTCTTGGGGATGGTCTTGATCTCTGCCTCCTGTACAGTGTTACGAACCTCTGTCCATAGTTCTTCAGGGACTCTGTCTATCAGATATAATCCCTTGAATCTATTTCTCACTTCTAGTGTATAGTTGTAAGGGATTTGATTTAGGTCATACTTGAGTGGTCTAGTGGTTTTCCCTACTTTCTTCAATTTAAGTCTGACTTTTGCAATAAGTTCTCGATCTGATCTACAATCAGCTCCTAGCCTCTTTTTTGCTGACCAAATAGAGCTTCTCCATCTTTGGCTGCAAAGAATGTAGTCAGTCTGATTTTGGTATTGACTGTCTGGTGATGTTCATGTGTAGAGTCTTCTCTTTTGTTGTTGGAAGAGGGTGGTTGCTATGACCAGTGCGTTCTCTTGGCAAAACTCTGTTAGCCTTTGCCTTGCTTCATTTTGTACTGCAAAGCCAAATCTGCCCATTACTCCAGGTATCTCTTGTCTTCCTACTTTTGCATTCCAGTCCCCTATAATGAAAAGATATCTTTTTTGGGTGTTTATTCTAGAGGGTTTTGTAGGTCTTCATAGACCTGTTCAGCTTCAGCTTCTTCAGCATTACTGGCTGGAGCATAGACTTGAATTACTGTGATATTGAATGGTTTGCCTTGGAAATGAACAGAGATCATTCTGTCATTTTTGAGATTGCACCCAAGCACTGCATTTTGGACTCTTGTTGACTATAGGGCTATTCCATTTCTTCTAAGGGATTCTTGCCCACAGTAGTAGATATAATGGTCATCTGAGTTAAATTCTCCCATTCTAGTCCATTTTAGTTCACTGATTCCTCAAATTTTGTTGTTCACTCTTGCCATCTTCTGTTTGACCACTTCCAATTTACCTTGATTCATGGACCTAACATTTCAGGTTCCTATGCAGTATTGTACTTTACAGCATTGGACTTTTTTCCATCACCAGGCACATCCACAACTGGGTGGTGTTTTCTCTTTGGCTCTGTCTCTTCATTCTTTTTGGTTATTTCTCCACTATTCTCCAGTAGCATATTGGGTACCTACTGACCTGGGAAGTTCATCTTTCCATATCCCATCCTTTTGCCTTTTCATACTGCTCATGGTGTTCTCAAGGCAAGAATACTGAATGGTTTGCCATTGCCTTCTCCAGTGGACCAACACCCCAACAGTGTTCATGGGGTTCTCAATACTGAAGTATTCTTGCCTTGAGAACTCCATGAACAGTATGAACTTTCCTTGTAAGGTTGGTTTAATGGTGGTGATCTCCTCCAGCTTTTTGTTGTCTAAAACTCTACCTCTCCTTCAATTCTGAATGATAACCTTGCTGGGCAGTTTTCTTGATTGAAGCTTCTTTTTTTCCCTCCATTACTTTGATTATATTTTGCCACTCTTTTCTGACCTGCGAAGTTTCTGCTGATAGTCTTATGGGTGACTAGTTGTTTTTCTCCTGTTGGTTTTAAGATTTTCTGTTTATCTTTTGACATTTTAAATATAATGTGTCTTGGTGTGGACCTCATTGGGTTTATCTTTTTTGGGACTGTCTGTTCTTCCAGGACCTGGATGTTTGTTTCCTTCCTCACACTGGAGCGGTTTTAGGCCATTATTTCTTCAAATAACTTCTCTACCCTTTTGTCTGTCTCTTCCTTCTGAATCCCTGTAATGCGAATGTTAGTGCACTTACTTGATGTTGTCCCCCAGGCCCCTTACCAGTGGTCCCCAGTGTTTTTGGCCCCTGGGATCGGTTTTGCAGAAGACAGTTTTTTCACGGACTGGGGAGGAGAGGTGGTTTCAGGATGATTCAAGCACATTACACTTAACTGTACACTTTCTTTCTTTTATTATTACATCAGCTTCACCTCACATCATCAGACATTAGATCCCAAACGTTTGAGACCCCTGCCTTAAACTTTCTCATTTTTCTGAGTTCTTTATCTTTTTTTCTGTTCAGCATGTGTAGTTTCCCACTTCTGTGTCTTTCAGATAACCAGTCTGTTCTTCTGTATCATCTAATCTCCCATTGATTCCCTCTCGTATGTTTTCCATTTGGGTTATTGTACTTCAGCTCTGATATTAAGCATATTTTCCATCTCTGTGAAGTTCTCATTGTGGTCATCCATTCTTATTCTGAGTTTGGTGAGCATCTTTATAATTATTACCTTCAATTCTTTATCAGATAGATTGTTTATTTCCATTTCATGTAGTCATTTTTCTGAGAGTGTCTTGTTCTTTCATTTGGATCATTCTCATTTGGCCTAATTCTCTGTGTTTGTTTCTTTGTGTTAGGTGGGCCCATTACATTTCTTGATTTTGGAGAAGTGGTCTTATGTAGGAGGTGTCCAGGTACATGCTTTCCTCTGTCCATCAAAAGATGCTTCAGGGGTGTACCCTTTGTGGACTGTATGCACCTTTCTATTGTTGCAGGACCAACCAATATGGGTTTGCTGGTATGTGGAGCTGGCCCCTGGGCCAGGTAGCTGAGATGAACTGCTTCATGTTATTTATTAGGGGTACTTTGGTGGACAATGCAGGCTCTTCACATCTGGCTCTGAGGCCTGCTGCCATGCAATTTCTGTTAGCACAGTGGTAGGTGAGGCAGGCCCCTGGTGTTAATAAGCTCAAGAAAGGATTCCAAAATGGCACCTGCCACTTTTAGTGTCATCAAGGTAATATGAGATCACAAAAGTGGCTGCTTGACAGCATGTCAGTCCTCAGGGGGAGTCCCAGCAGAATGTTTTTTAAAATCAGCAGGTAGGTTTGACCCTGGCATGTTTCACACTGCTGCCTTGTGCTTAATTTCAGATTGTGTGTGTTTTTTCCTGCACCTTTAAAGAGGTGTGTCTCAGTTTCCTACACCCTTCTGGCTCTCCCAAGTGTGAGCCCTGTTGATTTTCAAAGTCAGACATTTTGGGGGCTTATCATGGTGCAGGACTCATGGGCTGGGGAGCCCAGTGTGTAGATTGGACTCCTCAGTCCTTGAGGAGGACCTCTATAGTTGTGATTTTCCTCCCCCTTGTGGGTTGCCACACTGGGGTGGTGGGGTGGGTCCTGAATAGACTGTGTCTCTGCCCCTCCTACCTGCTTTTTGTGGCTTCTTTATATCTTAGTTATGGAAAATCTTTTCTTCTTGTCTTCTGGTCATTCTCAGAGACGGTTGCTCTCTAAGTAGTTGTAATTTTGGTGTGCCTTTGGGAGGACGTGAGCTCATGCTCATCCTACTCTGTAATCTTGATATAGGCCCTCTTCCCCCCTTTTAGTCGATTGAATCTTTTTGAACATTTTTAGATTTACAGAAAATTTACAAAGCAGTAGCTTTGTAAAGAGTTCCTATATACCTTTGCACTGCCTTTTCCTTATTATTAATGTCTTACGTTAATGTAGTGCATTTGTTAAAATTGATGGACCAGTAACAAAATTGATGAACCAATAATTCACTATTATTAACCTAAAGTCCATGGTTTATAATAATTTCCTTAGTTTTTCCCTAATGTTCTTTCTCTGTTCCAGGATCTCACCCAGGATATCACATCATATTTAGTTGTTATGTTTATTAGGTTTTATTTGGCTGTGCCAGTTTCTCAGACTTTTCTTTGGTTTTGATAATCTTAACTGTTTGAACCTGACCCTTTTTTTTTTATAAGGAATTTTAATCAGTGAGTACTTAATTTTAGAAAATCAATATTGTCATTTGATATGAAATTATTGAGTTGGCCAAAAAGTTCCATAATATCTTATGGAAATGAACATGTTGGCCAATCCAATATAACTGACAGAAAAATAGATATATGTGCATATATGTGTGTGTGCTCAGTGGCTCAGCTCTGTGAGCTCGTTGACTGTAACCCACTAGGCTCCTCTGTCCATGAAATTTTCCAGGCAAATTTTGAGTGGGTTGCCATTTTCTACTCCAAGGGACCCTCTCAACCCAGGGATTGAACTCATGTCTCTTGCATCTCCTGCATTGGCAGGCAGATTCTTTACCACTCTGCCACCTGGGGAGCCCGTGTGTATATATACATATATGTATTAAATAGAGTGATATGGTTACTAGATGTGCAGCATTTATTTTAGTTCTATAGAAATAATGGGCTGAAAAATGGAAGAATTTTATATCCTTACTGGATTAAAAAGTAATGAAGTTTGGATTTAGTGAAAACTGAATTTGCCATAGTGGGAATTCCTGAATAGCTTCTGTGCTACTGCTGCTAAGTCACTTCAGTTGTGTCCGACTCTGTGCGACCCCATAGACGGCACCCCACCAGGCTCCTCTGTCCCTGGGATTCTCAAGGCAAGAACACTGGAGTGGGTTGCCATTTCCTTCTCCAGTGCATGAAAGTGAAAAGTGAAAGTGAAGTCGATCAGTCGTGTCTGACTCTCCGCAACCCCATGGACTGCAGCCTACCAGGCTCCTCTGTCCATGGGATTTTCCAGGCGAGAGTACTGGAGTGGGGTGCCCTTGCCTTCTCTGGAATAGCTTCTCTAGGATAAATTAATATAGATATTTGGGGTTAGTGAAAAATTAAATTTCTTTTTAAGGTTTTAATTGGTATAGCAGAATAAATTTGACCTGTATGTGCTAATCTGATTTTTTATTTGTTTTGTTTTGTAGTGAGTATGTACTGCCAGGCATTGTTTTAGGCCCTGAGTTCATAGCAGTGAACAAAAGATAGTAAAAAAATCACCTTTTGTGCATTTGGTGGGGGTAGACAATTTTATTTATCAATTTATTTGTATAATGTTGGAGGAAAATGATAAAAGGATAATGCATAGGTAGTGTCTTGATTGAGAATGGAGTTTTAATGTTACATAGGGTTGTCAGGGAATGCCACATTGATGAGGTAACATTTGATCAAAGTTATGAAAGAGGGTTTCCCTAGTAGCTCAGATGGTAAAGAATCTGCCAGCAATGTGGGAGACCTGGGTTTGACCCCTGGGTCAGGAAAATCCCCTGGAGAAGGAACTGGCAACCCACTCTGGTATTATTGCCTAGAGAATCCCATGGACAGAGAAGCCTGGCGGACTACAGTCCATGGGGTCACAAAGAGTCAGACATGAGTGAGCAGCTAACACACATACATACATACACACATGAAAGAGGTGAGGGGATGAGTCATGCAGATATCTGAGGGAAGTTACATTCCAGACAGAGGGATCATTAAGTGCAAAAATTGAATACAAAGCATGCCTGGATTACTCTAGAAATAGCGTGGAGGCCAGTATGGCTGGGACTGGGTTGAACAATTGGGAGAATAGTAAGAGAGGCAATAAAAGAGGCAGCAAAGGATCGTATCACATGGGATCTTGTAGAATGCAGACCATTTTAAGAACTTCAGTTTTTAGTTTTTAAAAAAGTTTGTTTTGTCTTTTGAGCTGAGGTTTGACATGATTTAAATTATATTTTAAAAGAAAGGTGATTGTGTTGGGGCTGCAAAGGAAACAAAAGTGGAGTTGCAGTTACCTAGGAAAGCATTGATGTGACCTGAACCTTTTAGTAACATAGGAGTGGTTTAAGATTCTGCATACGTTTTAAAGTTGAAACCCAAAAGAGTTCCTGATGGATTGGGTATGGTTGGGGTCAGAGACAGAGAAGTCAGAGATAACTTCAGGATTTTGGCCTGAGTAACTGGTAAGGTATTTACTGAGATGGTAAGTAAATAAGTAAGTGTTAGTCGCCCAGTCATGCCTGACTCTTTGCGATCCCATGGACTGTAGCCCACAGGCTCTTCTGTCCATGAGATTTTCCTGGCAAGGATACTGGAGTGGGTTGCCTTTTCCTTCTCCAAGGGATCTTCCTGACCCAGGGATCGAACCCAGGTCTCCTGCACCGCAGGCAGATTCTTTACCAACTGAGCTACAAGGGAAGCCCCACTGAGATGGCAGAAATTACAAAAGAAGCACTTTTTGAGGGGTTCAGATGAGGTGATGAAGAACAGGGTTTGATTTTGGATATGTATCTTTGAGATGCCTATTAGACAGATGTCCAAGTGGGGATTCTAAGGAAGTAGTTGAATATGAGTCTGGTAAATAGGAATTATCTGGATTAGAGGTACAAATTTGGGTGTCATCAGTTTGTAGATTGTTTTAAAACCATGAAACTAGATGAGATTATCAAGGATGTAAACGTGGAGAAAGAAGAGAAAAGGACCAAGGCCACCCTTGGGTACTCTAACATTAAGGTATTTGGAGTAACAAAGAAGAACCAGAAAAAGAAACTGAGCAATGGTCAGTGAGATAGGAAACCCAAAAGTATGTGATGTCCTGAACACTAATTGAAGAGTTTCTAGGTAGTGATCATTTGTGATAAATACCGCTGCCAAATAAGTTGAGGGTCTAGAATTGGCCATTGATTTTAGCAATTTTGAGGAACTTGATGACCTTGAAAAGAATAGTTTTGGTGGAGGAATGGATTCATTAGAGTAGATTTAAGAAAGTAAGGGAGTAGAGAAGTTGTAAACAATGAGAAGAGACAAGTCTTTTGCGTAAAGAGACTTGAAAAACATGGGTAGCTGGAGGGGGAAGCATTTTGTATGTATGGGTGAACATGATGTGTGAAAGAAATGATAGCATGTTTATGTGCTACTTGGAATGGCCTAGAAGACATAGATGATGATGGAGAGAGTGCGACAGTTGGTGGAGAACCATCCATGAGGAGACAAGAAGGAATAGGATTTAGTGTACAAGTTTGGAGTTGGCTCTTGATAGGAGTGTGCTTACTTCGTCTGTATTAGGAAGGCAGGCAGAGAACTTAGGCAGTTATAGGTAGGTGATTGGAATTGTTTTCTGATTGTGTTTATTTTCTTAATGAGAGTGAGGATGAGGACGATGTTGTTGAGGGACCTGAAGAGAAGGAATAAAATAATTCTCAGAATGTAGGATACCAGGGGACATTTATGTCCACTGAAAGTTAATGGTTATGTATTTAAAGCATAGTTGTCTGAATGTTTTCCAGTTGAATTTAGCTGTATGAATGCAGGCTTGGAGTAGGCAGAGAGTTGATTTTAAGCAGGGTTGGGGTTTAGTATAATGGATTATCAAAGGGCAAGGAGGTGAAGTTGTATGCAAGGAGGTAATTATAATGATGTGTTATTGAATCTGAAATGGTCATAAAGGAAATGATATAACAGGGGGATGATGGACAGTCAAAAGGTTGATAGTATTATTAATAATACAGGGATTTGCAGTCTTCAGTCTGCAAATTTGGGCCAAGATCTGTTTTCTGTGGTGCTTGAGCTTACAGTTAAACATTTTAAAGTGTTCCAAGGGACTTCCCTGGCCATTGAATGGTTAAGACTCTGTGCTCCCAATGCAGGGTGCATGGGTTTAATCCCTAGTTGAGGAAAGGAACTAAGATCCCCATGCCATACACCAAAAAAAAAAAAAAAAGTGTTCCAGAAAAAAAGAAAAAAACCAAAGAATTAAGAATATGCAACAGAAATTCATATGTGATCTACAAAGTCTTAAATATTTGCTATGTGATCTTTTACCAAAAAAAGTTTGCTGACCTCTTTAATAGTTAATGGATTATAGATCCCCTTATTCTGGAAGAGATGGGAACACCAGACTACCTGATCTGCTTCCTAAGAAATCTGTATGCAGGTCAGGAAACAACAGTTAGAACTGGACATAGAACAACAGACTGGTTCCAAATTGGGAAAGGAGTACATCAAGGCTGTATATTGTCACCCTGCTTATTTAACTTATATGCAGAGTACATCATGAGAAATGCTGGGCTGGATGAAGCAGAAGCTGGAATCAAGATTGCCGGGAGAAATATCGATAACCTCAGATAAGCAGATAACACCACCCTTATGGCAGAAAGTGAAGAAGAACTAAAGAGCCTCTTGAAAGTGAAAAAGGAGAGTGAAAAAGTGGGCTTAAAGCTCAACATTCAGAAAACTAAGATCATGGCATCCGGTTCCATCACTTCATGGCAAATAGATGGGGAAACAGTGGCTGACTTTATTTTCTTGGGCTCCAAAATCACTGCAGATTGTGACCACAACCATGAAATTAAAAGACACTTGCTCCTTGGAAGAAAAGTTATAACTAACCTAGACAGCATAGTAAAAAGCAGAGACATTACTGTGCCAACAAAGGTCCATCTAGTCAAGGTTCTGGTTTCTCCAGTAGTCATGTATGGATGTGAGAGTTGGACTGTAAAGAAAGCTGAGCACTGAAGAATTGAACACTGAGCACTGAAGAATTGAACACCAAAACTATGGTGTTGGAGAAGACTCTTGAGAGTCTGTTGGACTGCAAGGAGATTCAACCAGTCAGTCCTGTGTATTCATTGGAAGGACTGATGCTGAAGCTGAAACTCCAGTACTGTGGACACCTGATGTGAAGAACTGACTCATTTGAAAAGACCCTGATGCTGGGAAAAATTGAAGGTGGGAGGAGAAGGGGACAACAGAGGAGGAGATGGTTGGATGGCATCACTGACTCAATGGACATGAGTTTGAGTAAACTCCGGGAGTTGGTGATGGACAGGGAAGCCTGGCTTGCTATGGTCCATGGGGTTGAAAAGAATCTGACACTACTGAGCAACTGAACTGAACTGAGAGCCCCTTGGAATTGGAAGAGTCATAGAGGAAGGAAGTAGGAAATGTAAGTGTGGTTTGAGAGTGGTATGCTTGAACTTGAGTGGAGTTCAGTTATCTTTAATGGCAAGGTTCTAGAACTAGGTTATGACCGTAACAATGAATGACTGAAGTAGGAAGGCTGATAAGATTTTTGGAGGATGTCATCTGATAGCTGAAAATAACCCCCTTAACAGATCGTCTAATATTTGCTTTAAAAGGAAGGCACTCATACATTCTCTTTTACCTTTGTATATAACCCTGCATCTCTACTAGTGAAGTTAATAAAAGGAAGGTCAATCAAAAGTCAAAATCGTGCCACAGCTAAGTTTGAAATCAAGAAGTTTTGAAAAAAAATTTAATGGTTCTGGCAAATGGATTACAACTTATTTAAGTAGGTTTTTACAGTTTACTCACTTGTGTTCCATGACATACATGGAAGTTTAAAGTAGAAATCATTAATCTTTTTTGCTTTTGTTAGCAAACATAATGATATTTCATATTTTGATGTTTCAGGGGTCATACATTTGATTAAGAAAATCTGGGAAGACATAAAATAGCAAATTCACTTTTTTGGGTGTTCTTACATGTTACAGCTGTGCTTTTATTTATTGTATTACAAACCATTCCACAACTTAGTGGCTTAAAACAACATTTATTTGTTTTGCTCATGAATTTACAATTTTGGCAGAGTTTGGTAGAAATATCTCATCTCTACTCAACATGGGTTGGAACTACCTGATTGGGGATGGAGGAACTACCTGATTGGGGATGGAGGAACTACTACCAGGATGGCTTACTCACATGACTGACAAGTTGGTGCTGGCCGTTGGTTCCTCTCTGCATGGATCTCTTTAGTGGAGCCACTTGAACTTTCCTAATATGATGGCTGGATTCTAAGAGCAAGCTGCCCAAGAGACAGAAAGTAGTTTTGAAAACCAGAACCTATATTCTCTTGGTCAAACAGCAGTAGTACAGATTCAAGGGAGGAGACATAGACATTCTCTTTCTTCCATTTTAATGGAGGCAACTCAGATAATTTTGGACTTTTAAAAATGCCACATATACCTTAATACAGGTAACGAAAACATTTCTTCCCCCAGTGTTTATCTTAAATGTTTATCACCATTACCACAAAACCTTTCTTCAGCCCATCCCTGAGTTTAATATCATCCTTCCTGAACCCTCCATAGTACCTTATTAGTTCCTTTTTTTGTGGCACTTACCTTGAGTTAGTGTAATTTGTAACTTTGTGTTATCTTTGCTTGCCACTTTTATACACAGCTCTGAATCCCATTCTGAAGTGTCTTACTCATAGTGGTTGCTTGGTAAATGTGTTGTTAAAGGAAATACGAAGAAATTTTTTTTTAAAAGAACTCACAAATTTTGTATGAATGTTATAAAAAGTGTGACTAACCAAATGAGACCTTGACAAACTGCAAGGTGCGGGTTTTTAACGCTGAGAGATAAGAGAGAACTAGAAATAAATTATCAAGGTGATGAAGAAAAGTAAATGTTTAGATAAATTGAAAGTACATTTTGCTTTATAGTTCTTTAAAAAGCAGAGCAACAAAAAAGTGAACTCAACTAAATTTTGGCATGTCATATATACTATTAGAAAATAATAGTATTTGAAAATGTTTGAAAAAGAAAGCTTTTTTGTGTGGTCTCTTGAAATTAGGCTGAAATTCTCAATGTAGCAGGCAACAAATTGGACATGACTGAGCAACTAATACTTTCACTTTCACTATGTAAGTTAAATAAGCAGGGTGACAATATACAGCCTTGACGTACTCCTTTCCCGAGTGCAATTGTGCGGTAGTTTGAACATTCTTTGGCCTTGCCCTTCTTTGGACTTGGAATAAAAACAGGTTGCACAAGCTATCGCACAGTTCCGCTTATTTCACATGCTAGCAAGGTAATGCTCAAAATCCTTCAAGCTGGACTTCAACAGTACATGAACTTAGAACTTTCAGATGTACTGGCTAGATTTAGAAAAGGCAGAAGAACCAGAGACCAAATTGCTGACATCCATTAGATCGTAGAGAAAGCAAGGGAATTCCAGAAAAACATCTACTTCTGCCTCATTGACTATGCTAAAGCCTTTGTGTTGATAATAGCAAACTGGAAAATTCTGAAAGAGATGGGAATTCCAGACCACCTTACCTGCCTCCCGAGAAACTTGTATGCAGGTCAAGAAGCAACTGGACATGGAACAACAGACTGGTTCAAAATCGGGAAAGGAGTACATCAAGGCTGTATATTGTCACCCTGCTTATTTAACTTACATACAGAGTGAAAGTGAAAGTGTTAGTTGCTCAGTCATGTCGACCTTTTACAACCCCATGGACAATAGCCCACTAGAGTCCTCTGCCCGTGGAATTCTCCAGGCAAGAATACTAGAGTGGGTTGCCATTCCTTTCTCCAGGGGCCTTCCCGACCCAGGGATCGAACCCAGGTCTCTTGCATTGCAGACAGATTCTGTACCAACTGAGCCACTAGGGAAGCCCTATATACAGAGTACATCATGCAAAACTGCCAAGTTGGATGAATCATGAGTTGGAATCAAGGTTGTCGGGAGAAATATCAGCAACCTCAGATATGCAGATGATACCACCCTAATGGCAGAAAGCAAAGAGGAACTAAAGAGCCTTTTGATGAAGCTGAAAGAGGACAGTGGAAAAGCTGGCTTAAAACTCAACGTTCAGAAAACTAAGATCATGGCATCTAGTCCCATCACTTCATAACTAATAGATGGGGAAACAATGGAAATAGTGAGAGACTTTATTTTCTTGGGCTTCAAAATCACTGCAGGTGGTAATTGCAACCATGAAATTAAAAGACGCTTGCTCCTTGGAAGAAAAGCTATGTCAAACCTAGACAGTGTATTAAAAAGCAGAGACATCACTTTGCTGGCAAAGGTCCATATAATCAAAGCTGTTTTTTCCAGTAGTCATGTACCAATGTGAGAGTTGGACCATAAAGAAGGCTGAGCGCTGAAGAATTGATGCTTTTGAATGCGGTGTTGGAGAAGACTCTTGAGAGTCCCTTGGACTGCAGGGTGATAAAGCCAGTCAATCCTAAAGGAAGTCAACCCTGAGTATTCATTGGAAGGACTGATGCTGAAGCTGAAGCTCCAATACTTGGGCCACCTGATGAGAAGAGCTGACTCACTGGAAAGACCCTGATGCTGGGAAAGATTGAAGGCAGGAGGAGAAGGGGACGACAGAGGATGAAATGGTTGTATGGCATCACTGACTTAATGGACATGAGTTTGAGCAAACTCCAGGAGATGGTGAAGGATAGGGAAGCCTGGCGTGCTGCAGTCCATGGGATCACAAAGAGCTGGACACGACTTAGGGACTGAATAACAACAGCAACAAAGGGATAATTATGAAAGATTTTGTATGCAACATTACAGAGCTTGGGACTTTATTTTATATGCAACATGGAAAGCCACTGGAGGCTTTGTGTTTTAGAAACAACAGCCTTTTTGTTTGTTTTTGGTTTTTTTGGTAACATGGATAATGGATTCCAGAATGCCAGGCTGAACACATGGAGATGAATTAGGATACCAGCTAATATAGGTAAAAGATAAGGGCCTGCACTAGATAGATTATTGCAACAATGTTGGAAGAGATTTAAAAGAGAATTCAGACTTAAGAGTAGATTGACAGGAATTGTTGGATTAGATTTTAAAAGTGTGGAGTGGAAGGAGGAGTAAAGGTTTTTGGCTTGGGCAACTGTTTAGATGTTAGTATTTTAAGCAAGATAAGGAACATAAGAGTTGAAGTCATAGATTTGTGTCAAAGATAATGAATTTGCTTTTGTATCTGTTGAGTGGGAGTTAAATCCAGGTGATATAACGTATAGATAGTTAATTATTTCAAGTGGAGCATAGAAAAAAGTTGAGTTTATAGATACAGATTAGGAGTCATTGGGAAGTATAAGTGATATTTGTTGAAACAATGTGATCAAGTGAAATTTTCTCTCCAGGGAGAGAAAATGAAGGGTAGATGGAGAAAGGGGAAAAGAAAATGATCAGAGTTAAAAGTAGAACTAAATTGGCATCTAGAAAGTTGAAGTATAATTAGGGATGATACCCACTGCCATATTCTGCAAAGGGTCAAGTGGGTAGAAGAGAAGTGAGTCCATTGAATCTGGCAGGATATATAACAGAGTGAGGGTATCTGTCATGAAACCTTGGATTTGAATCCTGGCTCCATCTCTTATTTTACTGTAAGACTTCTGGGAGGGTACTTGACTTCTAAGCTTTGGTTTCTTTTGAAAACAGGATAGGAGTTATCACAAAAAGTTGGTCTGAGTACTGTATGAAATTAGTAAACACAAACAAAATGCCTCATATAGTTCCTAGCAAATAGTAGGGATTTGATAAAATGTATATATAATAACGAAAATCCCATGGACAGAGGAGCCTGGCAAACTGTAGTCAATGGGATCACAAGAGTTGGATACGACTTAGTGACTAAACCACTGCCACCATATGTAATAACAGTAATGATGATGTTATAAGTTGGTAACCAAAGCAATAGTACTCCGAGTGGTAGGTGATACTTTGGTTGCTAAGGAGGAGGACAAAAACTATATTGCGTTAGGTTGAAGAATGAACTCTTAGGAAAGTTTTTCTTCTTTCTTTTCTTTTTTCCCTTAAAGCTTTGCCTCTATGGGAAGAGAAAGGTTATGGAGTCTCTTTTGTTAATAAAAGGCCATTGACCTATTGAGAAAACAAATCAGATAGAAAAGCAGGGCAGAAGCTGAATTTAAAGGAGCTTAGTATGAGTAGGATGTGAAGAAGATGATACAGTGATTGTAGACTTTAGATCATTTAGAAAGTAAAAGGAGGAGATATCAGATGCATAATCTTTATTATTTTATTTAAAGGAATCATATAAATTTAAATAAGAGAGACCTGAATTTATATAAATTCAAAAATAGAAACTCTCCTGAAAATATATCTCCATGTTCCACCTAACTACATGTCATGATCACATTTATAAAGAACCAAATTCCCCTAAATTTAAGTGTCCACATCTGCATATGCTAATCGTTCATAGACTTAAAGACCTTTTTGTTTGTTGCTAAAATCCTAGTCATTGAAATTTCTTCGTATGACGCTTGGAACTGAACACGATAGTTCAAAAAGCCTTTAACCAGTATTAGGGAAAATATGAGGATTGTCTTTGTAGTTCTGCCAACACTCTTTTAAAGAAATTTGAAACCCAGAGTGGATAAAAGACTTTTAGTTCACATAAGGAAGTGGTGGTATCAGCTAGGATGAAAATATAGGCCTCCTAACTATTGTATGATGTTTTTGCTACTACAGCTTAATACCAAAACAAAGACAAAACCTTCTACCTGTATGTATAAGGAATCATTATTTAAGAATCTGATAAATTAAGCGATAATTATTGGTATTATAGAACATTCATCTCAAGAAGTATTTAATAGCAAGCTAGAGTAATAGATTTAAGTTTTATATAATGCATTTAAACAATTAAACAAGTTCACAAATAACTCTAGGAAAACATTTAATTTGCAAATTAATATATATTTTGTTTTAATAATTACTTTAGAACTTCTAGATTGCTTAGCTTTAGATTTATTGTCCAAGTTGGAACCTTTAGATGTATACCACTTCTAATAGTTATTAGTTATTAACTACTTTTCTTGTGCTCTGGCCAGGCTCTTTGTGTTGATTATCTCATTTATTCTTTATAACAACCGTAAGAGGTAAGTATTCTCATTATGAGGAAACTGAGAGATGTCATCAACTTGGAAAAGCCTTCCTGCACATCTAATAAACAGGGTGGAGATGAAATTTAAATCCAGACAATTTGATTCCATAATTTATGTTTTTAACAACTAGTTTGTTTCATTACTTTAAAGTTTGTTTTCTTCCTTTTGTTTATCATAAAATAGTAGTTTTCAATCTCATTTTGATTCTGTTTGACTCATTTTGAATTTAAAATTGGGCTTCCCAAGTGGTGCTAGTGGTAAAGAACCTGCCTGCTCATGCAGAAAACATTAAGAGATGCTGGTTCAATCCCTGGTTCAGGAAGATCCCCTGGAGGAGGGCATGGCAACCCACTCCAATATTCTTGCCTGGAGAATCCCATGGACAGTGGGGCCTAGCAGGCTACAGTCCATAGGGTCTCAGAGAGTCGGACATGGCTGAAGCGAATGTCCTCATACTTAGTGTGATTTTTCATTGAATTATTGATCGGTCATTGATAAGGATATCCTCTAGTCAGGAGGTAATTTTATGGGATAGTCCTTGTACCTAACGAGACTTATGGAGAGTGCTTGGTAAATGTTGTTAGGGGATGGTATTTTACGTTTGAATGTGGGAAATGTTCAGTATGTCCAATATGACTATTTTGTTGAATGCAAAAAACTTTTTAAGAGATTTAATAATACAAAGCATTTGTAAATGGCACATAGCTAAAAGTAGATAAATCTTAGCTATTTTTCATTGAGACTACCAGAATATTCTATAGTACTTTACCAAATATAGATTTGGCATTGTATTGCTAGCTGTTTTCAACCATAGTCATTGTAACTCTTTGTTACCTTCTTTTCCTTTGTAAATACTGAAACTATGTTTTCTCCCTTTCCTGACTCTTTTATATCAGTTTTCACTTTTGTCTGCCTAATTTTGGATTTAGAAATAATATGAAGCCAAGTCTCTTTTATGGAATGCTGGATATGGTGTCCTTTTAGTTATAGACCTTACCTTTCAGTAGCATATGAGCAACGTTAAAAGTGTCTTTAGTTAATTTTCGCTGGGTAAACGCACACTCAGAGGAAGCAGTCTCAAGTCTTTGTTCAAGAAGTTAAAGACTTTTAAGATAGTATAATAAATGCTAAGCATTTATCTGAAGAAAAATACCATTTTTGAGTTGAAAGTGAAGTGAAAGTCACATAGTCGTGTCCTACTCTTTGTTATGCCATGGACTGTATCTTGCCCAGCTCTTCTGTCCATGGAATTCTCCAGGCAAGGATACCCTTCTCCAGAGAATTTTCCCGACCCAGGGATGGAACCTGGGTCTCTTGCATTGCAGGCAGATTCTTTACCAACTAAGCCACTAGGGAAGCCCATTTTGGAGTTATGTTTTACCTAAAAATCTAAAGATAAAGACCAATACAGTATACTAACACGTATATATGGAATTTAGAAAGATGGTAACGATAACCCTATATGCAAAACAGAAAAAGAGACACAGATATACAGAACAGACTTTTGGACTCTGTGGGAGAAGGCGAGGGTGGGATGTTTCGAGAGAACAGCATTGAAACATGTATATTATCTAGGGTGAAACAGATCACCAGCCCAGGTTGGATGCGTGAGACAAGTGCTCAGGGCTGGTGCACTGGGAAGACCCAGAGGGATGGGATGGGGAGGGAGGTGGGAGGGGGGATCGGGATGGGGAATACATGTAAATCCATGGCTGATTCATGTCAATGTATGACAAAAACCACTACAATATTGTAAAGTAATTAGCCCCCAACTAATTAAAATAAATGAAAAAAAAATGTTGATGCCTTGTATTTTAAATTAATTCCAGTAATCAGATCCTTATATGATTTCACTGATCTCAGTACCTTTTGTAGAATTTAATGGCTTTCCTAATGTGTAACCATCTTTTAAGAAGTTCCTTGTGAATAAAAGATAATTAAATGACCAGTTAATTTGCTAGAATTAATTAGGAAATAATTAGTCTAGGGTAAAATTCAAAATTTTCTATAAACTGTAAGGAAAATAGCCAAATATAAGGACATTTCCATTTATGTAATGATGACATGCTTGTAATTTATTATTGCAGTGGCTGGGTTAGAGACTAAATTAAGAACCTATGGAAAGTTTGTTGGTCCTGGTAATTACAGCTAAATGGTGATTTGAAAATACTTAATTGTATGAAAGCACTGTCATCTGAAATTTGTATTCAATAAATGTGAGCTGTCAACTTAAAGACATTATCTTATTTAATTCTCATAACAATTCTGAGTTAGGATATTATTATCCTAATTTTGCAAATAAATAGAGGCTTAACAAAGTTAACCCATCTGGGGTCATGGAGCTGTAGCTGGGATTCTAACCAAACCTTTTTGACCGCAGGACCCAGGTTCTTTTTTTTTTTTTTTTTTTTTTTATTTTATTTTTTTTTAATTTATATATATTTTTTTTCCAGTGGGTTTTGTCATACATTGATATGAATCAGCCATAGATTTACACTTATTCCCCATCCCGATCCCCCCTCCCATCTCCCTCTCCACCCGATTCCTCTGGGTCTTCCCAGTGCACCAGGCCGGAGCACTTGTCTCATGCATCCCACCTGGGCTGGTGATCTGTTTCACCATAGATAGTATACATGCTGTTCTTTTGAAACATCCCACCCTCACCTTCTCCCACAGAGTTCAAAAGTCTGTTCTGTATTTCTGTGTCTCTTTTTCTGTTTTGCATATAGGGTTATCGTTACCATCTTTCTAAATTCCATATATATGTGTTAGTATGCTGTAATGTTCTTTATCTTTCTGGCTTACTTCACTCTGTATAAGGGGCTCCAGTTTCATCCATCTCATTAGGACTGGTTCAAATGAATTCTTTTTGACGGCTGAGTAAAATTCCATGGTGTATATGTACCACAGCTTCCTTATCCATTCATCTGCTGATGGGCATCTAGGTTGCTTCCATGTCCTGGCTATTATAAACAGTGCTGCGATGAACATTGGGGTGCATGTGTCTCTTTCAGATCTGGTTTCCTCAGTGTGTATGCCCAGAAGTGGTATTGCTGGGTCATATGGCAGTTCAATAAGTGACCGTCCAAAAGCCTCCATACCTACACTGAAACCAACCACCACCCAAGAGCCAGTAAGTTTTAGAGCAAGACATACCACGCAAATTCTCCAGCAACACGGGAACATAGCCCCGAATGTCAACATACAGGCTGCCCAAGGTGACACCTAACACATAGACCCATCTCAAAACTCATTACTGGGCACTCCATTGCTCTCCAAAAAGAAGAAATCAAGTTCCACGCGCCAGTACACTGACGCAAGCTTCCCTAAGCGGGAAACCTTGACAAGCCAATCGTCTAACCCCACCCACTGGGTAAATCCTCCACAATAAAAAGGAACCACAGACCTCCAGAATACAGAAAGTCCACTCCAGACACAGCAATCTAAACAAGATGAAAAGGCAAAGAAATACCCAACAGGTAAAGGAACATGAAAAATGCCCACCAAGTCAAACAAAAGAGGAGGAGATAGGGAATCTACCTGAAAAAGAATTTAGAATAATGATAATAAAAATGATCCAAAATCTTGAAAACAAAATGGAGTTACAGATAAATAGCCTGGAGACAAAGATTGAAAAGATACAAGAATTGTTTAATAAAGACCTAGAAGAAATAAAAAAGAGTCAATTAAAAATGAACAATGCAATGAATGAGATCAAAAACACTTTGGAGGGAACCAAGAGTAGAATAACGGAGGCAGAAGATAGGATAAGTGAGGTAGAAGATAAAATGGTGGAAATAAATGAAGCAGAGAGGAAAAAAGAAAAAAGGATCAAAAGAAATGAGGACAACCTCAGGGACCTCTGGGACACTGTGAAACGCCCCAACATTCGAATCATAGGAGTCCCAGAAGAAGAAGACAAAAAGAAAGGCCATGAGAAAATACTCGAGGAGATAATAGCTGAAAACTTCCCTAAAATGGGGAAGGAAATAGCCACTCAAGTCCAAGAAACCCAGAGAGTCCCAAACAGGATAAACCCAAGGCGAAACACCCCAAGACACATATTAATCAAACTAACAAAGATCAAACACAAAGAACAAATATTAAAAGCAGCAAGGGAAAAACAACAAATAACACACAAAGGGATTCCCATAAGGATAACAGCTGACCTATCAATAGAAACCCTCCAGGCCAGAAGGGAATGGCAGGACGTCCTGAAAGTAATGAAAGAGAATAACCTACAACCTAGATTACTGTATCCAGCAAGGATCTCATTCAGATATGAAGGAGAACTCAAAAGCTTTACAGATAAGCAAAAGCTGAGAGAATTCAGCACCACCAAACCAGCTCTTCAACAAATGCTAAAGGATCTTCTCTAGACAGGAAATGCAGAAAGGTTGTATAAACATGAACCCAAAACAACAAAGTAAATGGCAACGGGACCACACCTATCAATAATTACCTTAAATGTAAATGGGTTGAATGCCCCAACCAAAAGACAAAGATTGGCTGAATGGATACAAAAACAGGACCCAGGTTCTTAATAGTTGACGAGATTATAGTAAACTGAAATCTGGTGTTCAAGTTGTACTTTTGATTGCAGTGAGCTTTTTATGAAAATCTTTAACTGTCAAATGAGTCCAAATCTAAAGTATTTTGCTTCTGAAACTGCATTTTTTACCAATCATGCTAATTAAAATTTATTAATAACTTCTTTAGTTTTAGCTTACCATTTCAGGATTTGTAATAATTTAAGGTGATATGTAGAATTACAAAGTTAGAAGTGCATCTTTATTTGAGATCGTACCGTCAACATTCAAGTAAGATATTGGTGAGAATGGGGAATGATAGAATTGAATTTTATGTTACTGAGTACAGAGGGGGATCATGAAACTTTCTGTAAAGGAATAGATAGTAAATATAGTGAATGACTTTGAGAGCCATGTGGTCTCTTGTATTTACTCAAACTTTTCTAAAACAGCCATAGACAGTATGTAAAGAACTGTGTTATTGTGTTTCAGTGAAAAACTACAAAAAGAGGCGGCAGCCTGGATTTGACTCATTTACCAACTTCTTGTAATTTCTGCAACAAAAAGATAAAATTTGTTATTCTATTGTGTTATTTGTGCAGAGTAAAAGTTTTCCTCTGTTGAATGTATTGACAAAAAAAATTTACCCCAAAAGATAGTAGAATAAAGGAGAATAGGAATGGTACCTTTCTTCAGCATTTCTATGACTACTTAGATTAATTACTTCATAAATTACATGACAATTCCAGATACACTTATTTGCTCATTTCTTAGCATTACCATTTTTTATCTTGAAAAAACAATTCTGCAGTTTTCACTGGTGTTTTCTCTGATTCTGATAAACTTTCTTTATCATAACTTGGGAGGGATTTATTATAAAAAGATATAATGCATAATTGGGTGATGATTCTATTTTATTTGAATTTATTTTGAAAAATAGTATCAGTAGGTAGACTTAGATCAAGACTTATGTAAATATATACATGTAGTTGAATTTTAGGTTCAGAAATGGAGTACTCTAGTCAGTTTTCAGTGTTACATTGTACAGATTTTTTATTCACAAGCAGTTTGATCTTGTAGATGATTTCTAGTGCTGCAAAGCTTTATTGAATGTAAGTCATTTGTGATATTGACTAATGGTGGTAGCTAAATATTAAACCTAATATATACTTTTTATTCTTATTTTCAGAGATTCGTCAGCGAACTGCTGCTCAAAGAAACCTTTCTCCAACACCAGCAGGCTCCAGCCAGGGCCCTCCTCCGCAAATTCCAGTTTCTCCTGGACCACCAAAGGACACTTCAGCCCCTGGTGGACCCCCAGAAAGAACTGTTACTCCAGCCTTATCATCAAATGTGTTACCAAGACGTTTTGGATCCCCTGCTACTTCAGTGCCTGGAATGGGTAAACAGAGCACTTAATGTTATTTACAGTTTATATTGTTTTCTCTGGTTACCAATAAAACAGGCCATTTTCAGACAGTGTGGAAATGGCATTTCATTTGGAAATAGCAGAGCAGTTATCTGATTAAGCAGGAGTTCCATATTCAATTAGCCATAACTCTTTACAGCTGGCACCTTGTGATACTGAAACCTATTTCTTGAGCTCATTTAACTGTTATGGCTTCTTTGTTTAAATGGCAATAAAACTTTGTAGTATTCTGTAGTCAACAGTATAGCATATCTTTTTATATTCGGCTTTAGAGTGGCTCCAGATTTATATAAAATGAGGATAGAAGAGAACATTTTGGGAATGTATTCATGCTTTTTGCTAAACCCTTCGTATATATTTTTAAACTTGACAGATTAACATTTCAGGAATATTCATGTGCTGTAGTGTGTAATACTACTAATGTTAATGTGAGCTTGGTAGATTTTTCTTTTTTTAAGCCGTAGAGCCTCAATATTTTCTGACAGATACTTTAATATAAAGTCCTATTGAATTAACATACTGCCTTTACTACTGTTTCGTCTCTTTGGATTCTCCTTTTTCAGTTTTGTAGAACTCTAGGGGAAGATCCCATTTTAGGAGTGTAGTAGACTATATTACCCTGGAACTTTCTTTTGGACTGTGATTGGGACATAAAAGCCTTCTTCTTCAGCAGATCACATTATTGTATGTAGAGTCCCATGTCAGATTCTTAAATATGATAATAAATTATTTATTTTATTTTAGGATATTTAATTTTAATTTAGATTAATTTCATATTTCATGACTAATTACATATAATTTATGACTTTGAGCCTCATCAGAAGTTGATATCAGATATTCAGGGCATTTACATAGTCTTAATAAAATCAGTAAGGAATCTAAATGTTACTAATACAGTAGATTTTTTTCCCCCTCCTTTTTCTTCGAAAACAGTGTAAGATTTTAGGAAACTTAAAAACTATTTATTTATAAATATATTAATAACGCTAACTACAAATGAAATGAATACAAATCATAACTTTTAATTGTTGGTTATTGAAAAATACTTTTAAACTTAACATATAATGATGCCACTCAGGGCAACTGTATATTTTGTGAAATTGAGTAAGTTAAACTGGTTGAAAATTTTTCATCTTTCAGTTGTTACTGGTTGATTTGAGATACCCATGACTTGTAAAGTAAAGCTCTTAGTTGTTTAATGGAAGAACTATTTTGTGAGAATGCGTTTTGTATATCTAACTATTTGTAAAGAAATTAGTTTATCAACTTATACAGAGTAATAAAAACTATATAATAGCACATGTAAGAACAAGGTTTCAATAACCTACCATTTCATGATCATGTAAACATAATATATTTTACTAAAGTTTTTAATTAGTTTCTGTGTAAAAGACTTTGTATTTAAGTTGTACATTGCCAAAAATGTGAGTGAGCTAAGTGATTTCTTATAGAGAAGATTAATAATTCATTTTTTCATTACGCCATATTTGTGAAAGAGAATCAATTTAATGTGTATTACCACAGGGCTCCCATATGTTTGAAAATTAATAACCAGCAGGTACTTGATAATTTGCCAAGCTGTGTAAAAATGACCAATATTCCTACAATGATTGCTCTTGATGTTTGTATTAATTACTGTTACCCATAATAGCGTGAATACAAAGATGTGTTATTTTAAAAGTTATTAGTATGAAGGAAGTTAAAATGTTTTTATGAAATCTGTTGTTTTATTTATCCAGATTCCTTTATGGACATTTTCATTTTAAGCATGTAGAAGTAAAATACTCCAGCAAAAGTTAAGCTGGCTTAAATGCTTTCAAAATTTAATTTGGCATGCTTATTTAAGTTGAAAATTTCATAACGAGGAATGACATTTAATGTCTGCATTCAAGTTTATTTTTTGATGCTAATGATTGGATGTTAAGTATGACTCTACTTAACATTAGCCAAAGAAATGCCAATAGCCAATGAAATGTGAAAAATGCACTTGATTCCTAATACTGAAAACTTATTTTAGAACCTAATTTCGTTTACTAGCTATAATTCTATATCATTTTCCCCTTTTTAAGGTGGTAACAGCCTTAAGATTTGTGACTATTTACAAAGCAAATCTCTTATCTTTTAGAATATTAATATCATATTTCTGCCTTAAAGCCATTTTTTAATGCTTTAAAGGTTTTGTCACATTTTGAAGACCTTTAATCTATGTATTGCAGGGCTTGTTTCAACAAGACCTCATTTTGTTTGAAAGTCTTCTACAAGGTCTCCATGTAAACGTCCCTTGCTGCCTGTCTTCCTCTTATCTGGCCTTGTTTTACGAAGGCCAGCGTCACATCTCGTTTATTTTATTCTCTCGCTTTCTTCCCAGTGCCTTCTGTGTGGTCTCTCGTTTTAGAATATCTCCTGCAAACAGGCCTCTTTCAGTTTTCAGAGATCGTGGAGTCACAATTCATAATTTTGAAAGTGTAACTTTATTTTTGTTACTGTTTTTATATGATGTAATCATTAACTAAATTCCAAGTTATTCTTCTACTCCTGACTCTCCATTCATCATCTCTGATACTGGCTAATTTATTATAGGAATACAGTGTATCGCTCCATTTATTTAGATCTTCTCTAGTTTCTCTTAGCAATGTTTGGCAGTGTTCATAGCTTTTTTACCTTTTTTGATTAAATGTACATCTTATTATTTCATGTTTTTATCCTAGTTTAAATACTTTATTACCTGTTTCCATTGTTCATTGGTAACATACATAGAAATTGATTTTTGTATAGTGATCTTACATCCTGTAATATTGCTAAAGTCACTGGTTCTTATAACTTTTATATAGATTCCATAATATATCCTAAACAGGCTGTCAGATTGTTGGTGACTGAATACAATTCTACTTCTTCCTTTTAAATCTAGATTCCTTTCATTTCTTTTTCTTGCCTTATTACACTAGCTA
The DNA here is from genome assembly GCF_910594005.1 of Cervus elaphus. Classification (NCBI taxonomy): domain Eukaryota; kingdom Metazoa; phylum Chordata; class Mammalia; order Artiodactyla; family Cervidae; genus Cervus; species Cervus elaphus. Next base: position 24,414,608 of record NC_057847.1, read on the forward strand.
GAATTTTCAGTGCAGTGTTAAATAGAAGTGGTGAGAGCAGACATCATTGTCTTATTGCTGATCTTAGGAGGAAAGCATTTACATTTTTACCATTCAACTCAGTGTAAGCTATAGGGTTTTTTTTTTTTTTTTCTTTGAATAGATAGCCTCTATCAGATTGAGGAGAAGTACCCTTCCATTCCTAGTTAGCGGAAGGTTTTTATCAGTAACAGATAATGGATTTTTTTGAATCCTTTTTTTACATCTATTGAGATGCTCTTATCGGGTTTTAGTTTAGTTTTTTTTTTAATATCACTATTTCATATGGTGAAATACATTGATTTTTTTTTTAACATTGACTTTTTTTAGACATTAAACCACCATGCTTTTGTGAGGTAAATTTGACTTGGTCGTGATGTTTTATTTTTGTATATATTATTGGGTTCAGTTTGTTAAAATTTTTTTAGAAATGTGTACATCAGTTTTCCTTAGAGATACTGGTCTGTTTTGTTTTTGCTTTTTGGTTTTTTTCTTGTAATTTTGTTTTGTCTGTTTTCTTATTTTCTCTCTTTTTCTCTTTTTTTTTTAAAAAAAATATGGAACGCTTCACGAATTCGCGTGTCATCCTTGCGCAGGGGCCATGCTAATCTTCTCTGTATCGTTCCAATTTTAGTATACGTGCCGCCGAAGCGAGCACTTGTCTGTTTTCTTTATTTGTTTTCTTGTAATTTTTTTGGTCTGGTTTTGGTATAAGAGTATTGTTGGCCTCAGTATGAGAAAGCATTTTCTTGTCTTTAGTTTTATGGACAAGTTTGTATAGAATTGGTATTATTTCTTAGTAATAAATTTAAATGTTACAGGTTGAAGTGGCTAGGCATGGTGTTTTCTTTGTGGAAGGATTTTTCTTTTTTAAAAAAGCATTCAACTTGTTTTAAAAAAAGAAAACTACAGACTAATATCCCTATAAATATAGATGCAAAAATTCTTAACAAAATTTTAGCAAGTTGAAGTTTCTGTTTCTTGTTGAGGAAGTTGTGGTAGTTTGGTAGTCTTTTGAGGAATTTCTTTCTCTTAACTTACAGAATTTATTGGCATAAAGTTATTCATAATATACCCTTATTATTCTTTTAATATCTTTACTATCTGGATTTATGTCATTCCTCTCATTGTTAATATTTTGTATCTTTCCTTTTTATCCTGATTAGTCTGACTAGAGCTTTATCAGTTTTGTCTTTATCAGTTTGGTCTTCTCAAAGAACCAGCTTTTCTCTATTATTACAGTATATTTTTATTAATTTCCATTCTGACCTTTATTATTTCATTTATTCTGTTTACTTTGGGTTTCATTTGCTCTTTCCTTTTAGGTTCTTAATGTAGAAACTGAATTCATGGATTTTAGATCTATCCTCTTTTGTAGGTGTTTAGCAGTATAGGTGTTTAGTGTTATAGATTTTCCTCTAAGTATTGTTTTAGTTGCATATCATAAATTTGATCTGTGTTTTTGTTCTTTCAGTTAAAAATACTTTCTAATTTCTTTATTTTTCTTTAAAAGCTTGGATTATTTAGTTATATATTATTGAGTCTTCAAATATTTGGATATTTTCCTGATGTCTTTTTGTTGCTGATTTCTAGTTTAATTCTGTTGTGGTCAGAAAACATACTTTGTAATATTGAATCTTCTTGAATGTATTGAGATTTGGTTTATGTTTCAGACTATCATTTATCTTGGTATATGCTTTACGTTCACTTGGAAAGAATATATGTTTTGTTCCTATTGGGTAGAATGGCTATAAATGTTGATTGCATCAAGTTGGTTAAGTAGATAGTATTATGTATCATTAATGATTTTTTGCTGTTTATTCTGTTAGTGCTTGAGAGAGTGCTGTTGATATCTCCAGCTGTAATTGTGTACTTACTTCTTTTTGTATTACTTTTAGTTTTTGCATAATGTGTTTTGAAAACTCTATTATAATGCACATACATCATAGGTTTAGGATTATTATGTCCTCTTGATGAATTGGCTCCTTGTCATTATGAAATTACATTTTTATTCCTGTTTATATTCTTTGCTCCAGAATCTACTTTGATTGCTATTAATACAGATGCTCTCGGTTTCTTTTGATTAGTGTCAGCATATTTATGTAGTTTTCCCTATCATTTATGTTTAGTCTGTTTGTGTTTTTATATTTAAAATGGATCTTTTGTAAGCAACATCTGTTGGGTCTTGCTTTTTTATCCATTCTGACAATCTTTACCTTACAGTGAGGCTGCTCAGGCCACTTATATTTAATGTAATGATTGGTATGTTTAGGTTTGAGTTTAAATCTTTTATTGTGCTAGTTTTCTCTTTGTCCCATCTGTTCTGCTACCTTTCTTGTTTTCTGCCTCTTGTGGGTTGAGTATCTTTTGTGATTGCTTTTAATAATTTTTTTGTTGTTGCCTTATTAGCTATAGTGCTTTTTTGTTGTTATTTTAGTGGGTACTTTAGAGTTTGCAGTATGTATCATTAATTTATCATAGCTCATGTCAAATGGTATGACACCAGTTCTCATACAGATTAAGAATCAAATTACAGTATTCTTAATGTTTCTCTCCCCTTGGCCTTTGTGGTATTGTTGTCATACATTTTACTTATACATGTGTTATAAACCCCACAAGGAATTACAGATATCCTCTGCAGTTTGAAAGTTCACTTTACACCACTTTGATTTTATGAAAGACCTACATTAGTGCCTGTTTCCACTAATTGAAAGAATCAGAAGAAGGTTTTCGCTTTTAGAAAAAAAGATGAAAAGCGAAAATAGCGTTCAGCATTTGTTTTGCAGCGAGCCGTTGTAGAGGCAGCGTGCATCCCGAGCAGCAAGAGTGGCACCGCCAAGCTCCTTCCCTGGGAACTACACTCGGCATCTCATCATCGAGCCGCCATAGCTTTGAACTTTGTCTGTGAGCATCTGTGCTTTGTCTCAATTTATTTTGTGCATCCGTTAGCAAGATGTGTCCTAAGGTAATTGCTTCTTCACTTTATGCCATTTTGGCTTACGAAAGCTTTCATGGGAACTTATGGATAGCAAGGGAAACCTGTATTACTTTTTCTTTAAGCCATCAATTGTTTTTTAAAGCAATATAAATAATGTTTTATATATTTACCCACATGGTAACCATTTCAAGTACTCTTTCTTTTGTGTGATCCAGCTTTCTTTATGGTGTCAGTTTCCTTCTGCGTGAAGGATTTCTTTTAACATTTCTTATAGTACAGTTCTGTTAGTTATGAATTCTTTCAGTTTTGTATGTCTGAAAAAAGTCTTCATTTTGCCTTCATTTTTAAAAGATGTCTTCACTAATACAGGTAGTTTCACTAATTTGATAGTTTTTCTTTCAGAACTTTAAAGATACTGTTTCATTGTCTTCTCCCTTGCTTATTTTCTGATGAGTAATCTGTCATTCTTATCTTTGTTTCTCTGTACTAATGTATCTTTTTCTGACTGCTTTTAAGATTTTCTGTCACTGGTTTTAAGAAGGTTGATTATGCTGTATCTTGGTGCGAAATTGTTTCTTGTACTTAGGGTTTGTTGATATTCTTGGGTCTGTATGTTTACAGTTTTCATCAGGTTTTGAAATTTTGTGCATTATTTCTTTGAGTCAATTTTTCTTCCTCTCTTCTTCTGAACTCCAATTATGTGTATACTAGATGCTTGAGGTTATTACACAGCTCACTGAAGATTTGTTCATTTAAAAATCTTTTTAGTCTTTGTGTTTCATTTTGCATGGCTTCTATTGCTGTCTTCAGATTTACTAATTTTTTTGTAATGTCAAAACTGCTGTTCATTTCATCTGTGAATTTTTAAATCTAAGACATTGTAGATTTCATCTGTAGAGGTTCAGTTTGGATCTTTTATAAATTCTTTTCATGTCTCTGCTTAACATATTACAGTTTTCGCCTAGATTCTCAAGCATATGGAATATAGTCATAATAAGTGTTTTAATATGTTTGTCTCTTAATGCTATCATCTTCATCATTTCTGGGTCACTTTTGATTGATTCTTCTCATTATGGGTTTTATTTTCTTGCCAATTTGCATGACTAATAATTTTTTATCTGATGTCAGACGTTGTAAATTTTGCCATATTGGGTACAGGATATTTTTAAATTACTGTACAGGGCCTCTCTGAATATTTACCCAGTGACCTGTGAGTTACGAAGTTTTCCATCCTGGCTGGTGGGAACGTGTGATATTTTTGGCCCCATGTGAGCGCTGGTACCTTTAGTATTTTGGGGGCAGTTCTTCCTCTGTCCTCAGGTGGTTTTTCTCATTTGCATCCTGGGCATATCTTTGGTGTTCTGGCTTTCTGCATTCCCTCCTCTCTGGTACTGTTCCCAGTGAACTCAGCCTGCCTTGTCCTCTCCAGCGTTCCAGCTTTCTCTCTTCAACTCAGGGAGACTAATGAACTTCACCTGGATTTACTCTGCCTGAGTTGCTATCTGGAAAACTCTCCAGGCAATAAGTTGGGGCAGTTGTAGGGCTCATCTTATTTGCTTTATGTGTCTCAGGGGTCTTTATCCTACATTACTTGATATCCAGTGTCTCTAAAACCATTGCATAATATATTTTACATGGTATTTTAGTTGTTTTAAGTGGGAGATTAAATCTGACTCTGATTACTGTATTACGGTACAAAGTGTAAGTTTCCTAGTTTATTATTACATAAACTTTTAAGAGTCTGAGCATTGAAAAAATTAATTTGTACAGAACTCAACATAGTTTTATTCCTTAATAGATTATGTTGCTGGTTCTAATATAGCACATATATAAATATATTTTTGTAGTGTAGTATTTTTAATGAAAATTTGAATACAGAGATGATAATATCATTTTTGTTTTGTTAACATTTAAAAACTCTTAATGAGCATAGGTAGTTCTTGGCAACTGAATTGAAGTTTAAATGTATTTTACACATATAAATTTTGTGTATATTTACTAGGTCTTCATCCTCCGGGTCCACCTTTAGCAAGACCCATTCTGCCTCGAGAACGAGGTGCTCTGGATAGAATTGTTGAATATTTAGTTGGTGATGGTCCGCAGAACAGGTAATGTTTACTAGGGTGTAGCTAAATGAAAATGAAGAAAGTTTATTGGTCAGAGTGGGGGGATGTGTGTGTGTACGCACATGTGCACATGTACTAAATGTTCTATGATTTTTTGGTTCTTGTCTCCTGACTTTAGAACATAATGGAGTATTTTATGGCCCTGCAAAAGAGTACATACTCAGTTATATTTCAGTAGTAGATTAGATAAAGTATTTGGATAAAATATTTTAAAACATATTATATATAACAAAACAATATTGTAACTGCTGTTATAACCCTGCTATAACATTATTTTTAGAGGATTTGAATCACTTTGTTGCATCTTTTGAACTTGAAGAGTTTGTAAATAGTGAAAAGTTGGTAGGTTATAAGAAATGGAGTTTTATAGATGTGAGTACTGGGCTTAATGATGCTGGTAATTTTAATAACAGTGAGGACAGTTTCATGTATTTGACACTTACAGTTCCAAAATGCTTCTCCAGTTATTTTAATTGATCCTTATAATAACTCTAGGATTATAAGTATGATATGAACAGAGCAAACATCATAGTATAGACTTTTAAATAATTCTTAAGGTATTTTAAGAATAGATATTTGACAAGGTTATTGGTTAATATTATTGTATTTTTTTTTTCATTTATTTTTATTAGTTGGAGGCTAATTACTTTACAATATAGTAGTGGTTTTTGCCATACATTGACATGAATCAGCCATGGATTTACATGTGTTCCCCATCCTGATCCCCGCTCCTGCCTCCCTCCCCATCCCATCCCTCTGGGTCTTAATAAAGAGACTAGAATTTAATGTTAATGTGAAAAATTATATGTTCTTCAAAACAGATAGAATGTTGTTTGATAGGGCCAGGTATTTATTAAGTACCTACTTGGAGAACAGAAAGGGTATATAAATAGAAAATGTGGAAGATGTTTAAGTGTAACTGGGATAGCTAAGAAATCATGATATACAGAAATTAACCTTTGGACTGGACTAAACAAAATTAAATAAATTTCTTTACTACAGAGGTTTTAATAATACTCATTTGTGAATCTCTAAGAGGCTTCATCTTTTCTACTCTTTATCTGACCACAGATTTGGGGTCTATCATCCCCAGGAATATAAGTTAGGAAACGTTAAAATTTAAGTGTTCTGTTACCAAATACATTTCTGCTTACTTAGTAAGAAAATTCTATTTGTTTCTTAGTTTATTTTTAATTTGATATATAATATTTTAAAATAATTGAAATTTTGACTGTTGTCATAAAGAGTGTTGTTTATTGTTTACAAAGTAATATCTGTTATGGCACATCTAGCTACATTAAATGCTATGTAATCTAACTGTGTACTTTAGCTGTGATGGCTAAAGTAGCTTCTCCTGCTTGTTTTGTCTGCATTTGTAACTGATCTGTTCATTTTTCCTTTCGCTGTAGGTATGCTCTTATATGTCAGCAGTGTTTTTCTCACAATGGCATGGCTTTGAAAGAAGAATTTGAGTACATTGGTAAGAATTATTTGGCAGTTAGATTTTAAATATTTTACTCTTAAATATTTCATTCTGTGCCAATTCCCATGTAATGCCATTTTGTTTTAGGTATCGCTGTGTATATGTTGTTCAGGCATATTATAGAACACAGAGCAAAGTAGAAAAGACAGCTCAGGTTTTTTCTTCATACAATATACAACTTCTAGGCTAGCTATTCTTAAACTTTCACTGTGCATCAGAATTATCCTGGAGAGCTTTTAAACATTGTGATGCCCAGATTCCACCTACAAATAATCTGCTTTAGTTGATCTGAGGTGGGGCCCAGGCATCAGCATTTTTTTAAAGCTCTTCAGAGTATTTTCATGTGCAGCTACTGTTTAAAAATACTGAACTAAATTAATCATGCTTCTCAAATATAATATGCAGCATTTCGGGGGGCAGATGAGTAAAGTTCTGGCTTTTAAGATACCTAGTGGTGACTAGAAATGTAATCTCTGTAATACATTTAGATCATTATTATTGTTTTGCTATTAGTTAACCTGCTATGTAACTTATTATCTTTGCTGCTTTAAATTGATATTATAATTCTAATAATAATTTTAAAATATGCTTTAAAATAAACTTTGGTTAGAACACCTGCCATAATATTATTAAAACTATGTGTTATTTCACAAGGAATAAATGGCTTTTGAAAAGTTCTTTGTAAAAATAACCGTGAGGGTTACTTGATTAGTCCTTAAAGTTTCTTTGGTTAATGGTATTTTTTTTTTTTTAATTCTCTACAGCTTTTCGTTGTGCCTACTGTTTTTTCTTGAATCCTGCAAGAAAAACCAGACCCCAGGCTCCAAGACTTCCAGAATTTAGTTTTGAAAAGAGGCAGGCATTGGAAGGCTCAAGTACAGTTGGCGCCTTGCCCTCAGGAAGCGTAATTTCATCAGAGGACCAGATCAATGATGGTATGAATATGTTAATTAAAAAGTTTTGTCTCTTGATAATGTTTGCTTTCATCAATAAAGGCATAAATGTTTTAGACAAAAATGGATCAGATTTTGCAGCATGCATATATCAGGTATTGCTCTGATATTATGGGCTCCTATGCAATTGGTTTGATGTGTTTGAGTTTTAAAATATATATTGTATTAAGCAGGATCTAGAAATAGCTTGGTAAATATTATTTATGGAGTTATCTTTTTAATTAACTGTTGGGAGATTTAACTAGTAGTACTTTCATGGAATTGTTTTTCAATTTATGTAAATGAAGCAGATTTAAGACAATTATGAAGCCACTACTCATAAGGGTCAATTTCTTATAATAATTGTAGTTAACACTGATAAATATAGGTTTGTGCCTTACCATTTCTATGACTAGAAGTTACTTGAAAACAGGAAACTCTGAAGTTGAAAAATCAGCCTTATATTCTTTGGATGACTATATTAACAGGACTGGTGTTCCTTTGAAATACGCAATTTATCGAGGTCCACAGGATTTAATATTGCTGATGAATGCCTTTGTTGTAAAGCAACCTTATTTTAAAGGAATGGAAGTTATCAGGATTCATTGAGTTTTAGAACTTATCTTTCAGTTCTGTTTTAGGAATTCCTGAGGAAGTTTCATGAAAAAATGGAAAAGATGAGATGGAAGATCTGACTATTAATTGCCAACTATTTCTTGTTATTAATATTGGGTGAGGAACTATTTGTTAAGCAGCTCTGAATTATGAAGATTGCTAAAGTTATGACACAGTCCCTGATGTTTTGGTGCTTCACCCATACAGAAAAAAAAAAAAATCCATATGGGAAATTTCGTTCACATAGTTTAAGGTAGCAGTCAGTATTCATTCTTTTAACTTCTAGAAGTTATCATTTACATATATTTGATTTCTTTATAAAATCACTGAGTAGTGAAAAAAGTGCTTTAACTGAGAATAATATACAAGGCAGTGAATTTTCACATATCTGATGTTTAGTATGAGAATTTGACTGTATTTGTTTTTTTAAACTTTGAAGAATGAACCTAAAATATGTGTGTTGACTTGGGCTTGGCTTTTGGCTTACTAACAAATATCAAAATGAATTTGAATACAGATAGCCATGACAGGAGGCCTGTGTACTTCAATGCTGAATCATTATATTTGTCTTCTCCATGTCTGCAACATCAACTCCAAACACAATGTCAGACTTTTTTCTTTTGCTTAAGTCATGCTCTGAGCTGCATGCTGTCACATGCAAATCATCTGCCTTGCCATTGCAGCCTCTTGGAACTGAAAATTAAAGAATTTCAACCTGAAGATGCCTAGAGGAAAAATTGGAGTCCCTGCCATGAGTAACTTTGCTTATGAAAGCTAAAGTGAATATTTGAAAGCCAGTAGTTGGGACAAAAAAAGAAAAAACAGCCAACAAAATAGATATCTTTGATAGAGGCCCATGCTTTGTATCTTCTGCTAAGGTCAAGATGCAAAGTTAGCAAACCACACCCAGCTATACCTTTCCTTCTCATCTAATCTAGGAGGAGCAATACCCCAGATGTCTCATTTTCTGTCAGAAACCTCCGGAATGAAGTCTAACTGGCTCAAACTCAACCCTAATAAGGTAACGTTAATAGGTGAAGACATTGAGGCAAGGTACGATAGCTCCACAATGCTAGACACTGAAGCAACAATTCCATTTGGTTAAGATAGTCACTATAGTAGCAACTTCTTCATTCTTCTCTTTGGATTCATCAAAATGGCTATTATGAGCATCGTTTTACTTCTTTGGTTTGTCAGAAGACAAAATTTTTTCCAAGACTCTTGTCTCAACACTGTGATATACCGTTATCAATTTCAAGCTGGATTCCATTAGTAAATGGCGGGAAGTATTTCTGATGAAGAGATGAAGCTACATTTATTTAAACACTGGTGGCATACCTTTATGATTAAATTGAACTGTGAAATAAGGAGCATATCATCTCAATCAGCTACTCCCTCTGTTGACAGCCAGTGTGATTAAGAGCTTAGATTGCTGATTTCTACACTTTTGTGTAGAAAAATTACACAAAACTTAGTGTCTGAAAGAAAAACTTTTCCTGTTTTAATTTTTATATGTTTTTTAAAGTGTTGAACCAGCTTCTTGAAATTGCATTACTGAATTTACAGCTGGAACCAAAAGGTAACTTTCTTTCGTCTGAATGTTTTTTCCAAAGAATAATTCATAACTGTTTATGTGAATCTAGAATTAATACAAGAAATCCTTTTTTCAATTTATGATGCAAGACTTTACATTTTGTCTTCATTCTACTGGAATATTTTGCATTTAGGATGAGGCATAAGGCTTTTGAAATTTTTGGATCACTCTTGGAACAACACATGAAACCTTGGAAAGTTTTCATCAAAGAAGGAACGCTAGAAGAAAGAAATTCCTCCTGTTAAAAAAAAAAAAAAAAAGAAATTCCTCCTGTTAACTGCTCATTTGAATTCCTAAAATTTTTTCTAAAACTATGTACACAGATGTTTTGGTAATAAACTATTAGAGAAAACAAAAAAATTAAGATTGTCACTTTATCCTAAGAGCATACTAGATATGGTATGCCAAAGTAATGAGCTGGTTTTTAGTTTCCTTGGTTTCTTTTATTGTGAAATGAATAGTACAGTAATATTTGAGTGTCTGCTAAGCCATGTTAAAATCAGTTTATCACTTTTTCTTCTTTTTTAAATGTGTTTTTCAAAATAATTGATTCATAGCATTCTTTTTGTTAGATATGGTAATAGTTAGAGTACAAGGGTACTACACTGTTAATATTCCAGTATAGTGATTTGGAGTTAGCATGTTTAAAAAATGTTAATATTGTTTTCATTGTTCAGTTATATTTAGTTAGATTTTATGTAATTCTTTTAGTAGAATATAGCTTTTATTCACTGGAAATAACTTACTAGTAATAAAACTCATGGCATCTACTTAGTACTATCAAAAATAGCAAGTAAAATTTATATAAGGTAAAATTTATCTTGATAGTCTGATTTTTGCTCTTCCCTTTCTTTTGTTTAAGCAATGTACTGTTACCATTAGGTTACGTTGAACTAGGGAAAGTTCTGTTTTTAGTTTTGCTTACTAGGTGCTTTAGGAAATTGTACTATTTGATAATGTAGATTTTATTGAATTCTATGTATCAGATCAGAAAAACTTATGTCTATTTTTAGCTATGTATAGCTTACCCAAGATGTAAACTTGCCTATAATATGTTTTTTTCATGCTTGTTTTAGACATAGAGATCTTTTAGCCTTTTGATTTCCTTTTCTGAAACACCTTCACCTAATAGTTTTACATTATTGCTCAATAATGACATTCTAATGATTCATCTAATGGATTTGTTCACACATGGTAAATAATTACACAGCATTTTTATGTCTAAAATGAGCTATTTTCTCATAGGTGGTTATCATTTATTTGAATTTTAGTCATTGAGCCATTAAGTTGCATTGTGGGATGAAATTCATGTCTTTAGTCCTTGAATATAAGTTGGCTGTTTTTCTTAAGGCAGAAAAATCTTTAAAAAACTTTAAAATCTTGAGTTAGAGACAAATTGTCCATTTTAATTTAACAAATTTCTTTTGGGTAAGTTTTATAGTCTGTACATATAGTAGGTACTGATGTGTTAGCAAGGCAAAATTTTTTTAAAGTTATTGTAAAAAGGAATAAGAAGTAAGAATCTAAATTACCAAAATATTAGGAGTTTTGGAATACATAATATAAATAGAATCATGTATTTTGCTGCAGAAATTATGTGTTTCTTTTGGAGATGTATGAAATTGTTTTGTTAACTATTCTTTAATTTTTTTAGAGAATTATTGTTTCAAGAGCTAGAAGAAAAACCTAAAGGGACGATGGTCTTCTTAAATGATTTGCATGTTTGTGGTTTATAGGTGAGGCAGTGGTGGTGTTCATTATACAGTTACATTCAGTTTTATGAGGTTGAGCTATCTAGGTGAATTGAAGTTTTACCCAAACAACCAGAAGCCAATTGTTACAATTTGGTGGGAAAAGCTTTTCTCTCAAGAATATTGGGGTAGGATAGTAGAAGGGAAAGGATCAGGTAAGGAACAAATCCCATGGGTCATTTTTGTTTTATCACATTGTGATAGATTGTTTTCTTGGCATTACAGTTGTCAAAGGTGATTTTAAAAATTTTCTTACAGATGGAATTAGGTCATTTGGGTAACCTTGTATTAATTTTAGTCTTAAGCTGGTGCTGAACAGGGGAGAGTAGACCTGTTTAATTAGTGTGAACATGAAATACGGTTTCTCTTTTGGTATTTTATGCCCAAATATTGACATCTACTGTAATGAATTTTATACCACCAAGCTATTATATATAAACTACAGCTTCACAGAAAAAATTTACTGTTTTTATTAGAACAGGCAAATGATACTCTCCCACAGAAATAAAGTAAGTACTTTTGGAATATATTTAATAATCTTTTTTATAAAGTTCTGTGGTTTAGTTATTAAACTGGTATGTAATTAAATCTCTGTTAATCTTGTGCACCTAGTTCACTTAAAGCTTGTTGGGATGACCTCTCACGAAATGACATTGACATCCATACATTGAATATCTATGTTGTTTAGACTAGCTAATATCTGCATTATATCATGACACATACCAAATTTTTATAGCATTAACTGCTATTAATATTACTTTTCTACAGATTAACCTGGGGGAAGAAAAGTAGTCATTAATAGGCTTTTTGTTTTCAAACCCTATTCATCATTTCACCATTTTGTAGTCTCTTGTATATTTTCTGAAATACAGTATTGATGAGCAAGTTTTGTATATAATGCTATTTTCTGATTATGAAAATAATTGACTTTCATAGAATTCACATGGTATTTCTTAGAATTCACCTCTATAGACATTAAAAAAAAATTTTCTCTTTGTATTAACTGCTTCTTTAAGATCCCAGAATTTTTAAATTTGCATTGTATTTGACTGGGGATGTGTCTGTTTCTGAAAAGAATTACATTACAAAGCTTTAATATGATAAATCATAAACTTTGATACCTCTACTGTTTAATACTGAGTTAATCTGTCAAACAGATAACAAACTATGTGGGCCCATGTTCACTGAAGCATGTTTATTGATGAGTTGAGTCCTGAGTTCTGAGCTTTTTATTTTTTTCATTTCATGTAACTTTATTGGAGGGTTTACTAAATCATAACAACTTGTAAAATTCTTGGCAAGTAAGTATTGCTCTATGGCCAGAGAGTCGTAGAAAACCGTGACTCTTAAAATTCTACCCTGGATAAATTCTGTGAAGGTAGAATTACAAATGGTTATTGACTTCCCTTATGGCTCAGCTGGTAAAGAATCTGCCTGCAATGCAGGAGACCTGGGTTCAATCCCTGGGTTGGGAAGATCCCCTGGAGAAGGGAAGGGCTATCCACTCCAGTATTCTCCATGGGGCTGCAAAGGGTTGGACATGACTGAGTGACTTTCACTTATTGACTCCTGAAGGTATCCACTGAAGAGTTTGCTTGCCCTTGTAGCAGAAATGGTCTGTACATGTCCATAGAGTTTCATTTCACTTTCTGCTTTTCCTTTGACCACTGGATATAACACAACTTCATATAACACAACTCGACCTACTGCTTTTCAACTTTGGATTTTTGTAAGATTTCAAGTGGTGCACAGTGCCATTTTATGTTCCTTTTACAATAAAAATAGCATTTTTGTGACACGTGAACATTCCTCATCTTTTTGTGAGCATATGAATTTTCCATACAGTAAACCTCATTAACTTGGATGTCCCTAGCTATGCAGTTTTGGCTTTTTGTTCTATATATAAAAAGAGAGAAAGAGATTGTAATTAATTCCATAAACTAGAGTCTAAAATATCTGTTTAAAAATAAGTTAAAAAATTCTTTTCAACTCCACATAGAGTATGTTATATAGATAATTTGTATTTATTAAAACTGATATGATAAAACCATGAATTTATAAAACCTCCATGTCAACAGGTGTGCATATTTTCTTTAAAAAGTATTAATTTTGTTATCAAAATACTGGCATTTACTATGTGCTAAGTTACTTTAGTTGTGTCTGACTCTTTGCGACTCTGTGGATTATAGCCCACCTGATTCCTCTGTCCATGGGATTCTCCAGCAAGAATACTGGAGTGGGTTACTATTCTACAAGGAGCAAAACTAGAACATTTTACTAGTGTAAACTGGCCTGTCCTCCAGATTTTTGAATCAATAGCATTTGTAATGTATTATAAGGGATCATCTGTGAGGGTATGAAAATCTCCTTATTTGCTTTGCTGATGTAGTTTAACCATATTTCTCCTAGCAGTAATATTAGTTGCTATTACAGAAACAAAACAAAGAAACACCTCAAAGTTAGGTGTTTATCTTTGATTTGGAAATTGAGTGGCCCAAAACTCTGCTCCTGTCATTTCCTTCCCTATCCTATTCTTTAAACTTTGAAGAATTAAATTATTATTATTCAATTATTATTAAGAGATTTGAGATTAATGAAACTCAAAAGAGAGTTTGAAGGGAGTAAACTTTCAGGTTAGGAACCAATGCCCTTACTTGGCCTCTGCTAATGGAGTCAGAGGCAAAAGACTCTTCCCTGTCTCTCCCTAGCATTCAAGGTATGTAGCATATTCTGACCCAGAGGTTTAAATCCCAAGGACTTGTCTTGCACAGGGATGAAGGAAGACTTGTCTTGACTTTGGAAAAGGTGAATCCAGACCCCCACAGTCATGGATAATAGAGATGTAAATCAGTGTGGGAAATCATACCCACCTATACACACACATGCACACATACAAAGGTACACATTTACACATTGGTCACAGTGTTGCCTGGACGCAAGAGAGACTCGTTCCTTCAGGAAACATAATCTGGGAGTTAGTGCATTTGCTGTTTTTGCTGGGCTGTTGTCTTATAATACATAATTCTGTTGGAATTTTGATGTATTCGGACATTCAGCTTTCAAATCCATCTTTAGGAAAGTTCTGAAAGTTCATTTATTTTGTGAACGATGGAGCTTTAGGTAAAATTATTTTAGGGGTATGTTTCCCCCAAATTGTTTTTTCCTTACCATTTTTCCATACCATTTCATATATGGTATGCTATAGGGATAGGCTTCCAAAGTGGCTCAGTGGTAAAGAATCTGCCTGCCAATGCAGGAGATGTGGGTTTGATCCTTGGGTTGGGAATATCCCCTGGAGAAGGGCATGGCAACCCACGCCAGTATTCTTGCCTGGAAGATCCCATGAACAGAAGAGTCTGGTGAGCTACAGTCCATGGGATAGCAGAAGAATCTACATGACTTGGCGACTTGAGTATGCATGCGTGATGTACTTAAGTACATTAAAAAGATATATTTTAAGGATAATGTTAGACTATTCTTCTGTTTCTTAGTCTCTGTTTGCATGTGCTTATCTTATTTAGTAGTTATTGGCTATTCCTAAAGTCTTTACTCTTTATCTTTTCAGAATCTTTAGAAGAACAAGATGTTCTAGATAATAGTACAGAACAGACAGATGGCAAAATACCAGATACGGAGCAGACAAACCCAGTGATTGAACAAGCATCTGGCATAGAGGAACCAGAGGAGAAACAAGAGACCGAGAATGAAGAAACCTCAATGAGTGAGGACAAGCCAACAGTTCCCAGAGCTGATGCTGTTCCTGATCCTGGACTAAGTGGAGAATCTTTGACAATGTAGTAGATGCTTCCATGTGCCTTCAGCTGGACATTTGTAGTCTTGCTGATGTCAGTTATTGCTTTTTTAGGTGGTGCTTTCTTTTTTTGCCCCTTCAAAGACATGCTTGGTATCGTTTGAATTTCAGATTGCCTAGCTATTTCATATATCAAAGTTACGTCTACTCGGTAGTAAAAGTAAAAGCACGTGGTGTCAGTAAAGTAAAATCCTTTTGAATGTACAGAAACCCACACTGTTTAGGCAACGTTTAGGTATTTTTTTCTGTTCTAAAAGTAAACAAATATAAGAGAAGTTTTGTTTTCTACTTGTGACCTGTAAATACATTTGGCATAGGAAGAACTTTGGTTAGGAAAAAGTTCTAATAGCATTTGTTTTAAGGAATGAAACTCAATTAAGATTTTTAATACTTCATTATTAAAATGGATAGAATTTTAACTCTTGAGATATTTGCCAGGGGGTAAAATATCTATTTAGGCATTTACATTAAGAGGTATGAAAGTTACTACAGTGACAATATAGGCATTTGTGTGAATTCTTAGTAAGAATGCAGTTGAACAGTCAAGTGCAGTGTTACTTTTGATGTCTCTTATTTTGCAGCTGGGCCAGAGGTACCTGATGTATATAATTAGCTTATGTTTACATATTAACATATAGGAAATATCTCTGCACTTGACTGTACTTGAATTTTGAACATTATTTATATTTGTAAAATAATGATGATATTATAAGTGAATTTTGTGCTCTTATGTGTATTTTGTTAAGGAAAATAAAGATGATCTGGCAGCAGTTTCTTTTTGTTAAATATCTAGACTTCTTCAGACAATGATGACATAGCTACCTGAAAAGTCTTAGGAAGAGCTCACAATTCAGTAAATGTATAGATTATGCTGAGAAAAATTATGATCTTTTTTTCAAATTTTAACTTTCAAGTTCAGAGAATTAGTGACATTTAGAGGTTCTAATCAGAGGTTAGATTTTTTTGATTCAGGAAAACCTTAGACCATTTGTAGTTTTTAATTTTGAGAGACATAGTTTTGTGAGATTAGGCAGTTAATTGCTAGTAGTTCATTGGACTTAATATGTGTATTAAGGATTAACTGTCAGTTTTTTGGACCCAGAATAGTAATTCTTGTTGTTATCTTTTCTATCTTCTTTTTATCTGTTACTAAGAAAAAACTATCAAGTTATGCCAAAGGAAGGAATATACAGGAATGGTGTATATGGCAAGTATTTCTAAGTTATATATGGTTTGTTAAAAATTAAATAAAATACCATTTGTTATCATTTAAAAATTCATCTTTATGATTTAATATCTCATATATGATAGGGTTTTTTAAGGAACCCAAATCTGTTAATGGTCTGAGAGTTTTTAAGATTATAGGATTGGGCTAGCTCTGCAGTCTCGGGCAAGTCACCTGACCTCACTGAGGTCATGTTTTTTCATTTTAAAATTGAAAGAATACCTACTTTTTGGAGTATGAGGACAATAAAAAGTAATTTATGTAGTGGGCCTAGCTGACTATCTGACAATAGATATTAAGTGGTAGCATTTTATACTCTTGATGTCTTTGTGAAATATGGAAGGGCTCTGAATTCTCCTTCTTGCAGATAAAGAAATGAAAAAACAATATGAAATATAATTTGGCTGTTCAGAATCAAGCCAAAGTTTCCTGCATCAGGTTTTCTTTATCATATACATGTATATAAATGCATAGATTAAGGAAATAGGAACCTGAAACTGTGGAATATAATAATACTACAGAATATAGTCTCCTTTTTTTCTTTTTTGATGAAGCCCATCAGTTTTTTTGGTGTGTGTGTTATTGGCCCATAACAATTTAGTAACACTTTGCAGAGTCTTCTTGTTATAAAACATTCAAATTCTGAAAAATGAGTAATCTCAGATTGATCTCAGTAATCTCAGATAATCTCAAATTAAATTATATTTTAATTTAGTGATAGAATTAAGTAGATATCAGAAGTATCTATGGAAGAAGGTTAAAATAGGTAAATTAATGTAACGGGTAACATGCTATAATCATGTAGTACCTATTAAAATAGAAAAGTTTCTTCTGATATTGTAATAAACAGTTAATGGTTGAAGAGTGGTATAATGTCCTATTTCTGATTATTAAGACTAGTATAAATGAGGAAAAGCAAACTAATCAGTGCTGTTAGCTAGAGTAACCTTCACTTCCCTACTACTAATGCTCAACAGGTCATCATCTAAACTTCTCACTATGCCCTGAGCATAATCTGCAAACATGTCTGGCTTTTCTCTCCATCTCTCTTCCACCATTATGCTGTAGCCTTAGGGTGTCTTTCAATTTTCTGACTAAGCTAAACCCTTTCCCACCTTAGGTCTCTTCTTTCCTCAGAGAGATGCCCTCCCAAGCTCCGTATCTAAAGCTGGTCTCTGCCTTTTATTCGATCCTGTCACTCTATCTGTTATTACAATCTGTGAGTATTTTGTCTGTATATTAGTTTACTGTATTTCTTCAAGACTTAAGAGTCTTTGTTTGCAAGGTTCTGTCTTATTTACCTTTGTATCTCCAGAGCCTGGCACAATGTTTGACACATTTATTATTTATTATGTGAATGAATAGCTTTGTTGCTAAATCCAGCAAAAACTCAGTTCTTACCTTATTCCATTGACACTCTTGGGTGCTCCCTTTAGTTTGAAACACTTTTTTTCTTTTGGCTTTTAAGTTCTGACACTATTTTTCTCTTATTCCTCTGCCCCTTTTCTCTCAGTGTCCTTTGCAGGTTTCTCTTCCTCTGCCCATCATTTACATGTTGGTGTTTCACCTTTCTACCTTGTCAGCATTTCTTTGCTCTATGTCTTCTCTCTCTAAAGGCTCTCATCAACCCCCATGGACTTAATTACCATCTGTCTCTCTCATTCTCAGATCTTCAGCCTTGATCTCTTTCCTTCACTTCAGAGTGATAGATACACCTGCCTACTGGAATCTCCCAATCAATTTATTAAAAAGTGAACACTGTTTTCTCCTTCAAAACCTTCAAAAAGTTTCTGTGTTTCAGTTTAATTTCTGTGTTTCTTATCTTATCAAATAGTGCTATTATGCAAGCTAGAAACTATAGAGTTTGTCCACTCTTTCCTTTCCCCTTTTTCTGTACCCTAACTGTCAATTTCTGTTTCCTAAGCATCTTTCGGTTATATTCTAATTTCTCCATCCCCATTAATGTTACATTAATGATAGTAAACATTTGCATTCTTCCTATGTACCAAGCAACATGCTAACTGTTGTGTGAGTATTGTTTGTTCCTTGGCAACAACCCTGTGAGGATTTTCCCCCCTGGATTATAGATAGGGAAACATGTATAGGTAGTAAGCAACTGGATAAGTGAAAAATCTGAGGTTTGAATGCAGGCAAGTGACTTCAGGTGGCTCAGACCGTAAAGAATCTGCCTGCAATGCAGGAAACCCAGGTTCAATCCCTGGGTCAGGAAAATTCCCTGGAGAAGAGAATGGCTACCCACTCCAGTATTCTTGTCTGGAGAATTCCATGGATGGAGCAGCCTGGTGGGCTACAGTCCATGGTGTTGCAAAGAGTCAGATACAACTGAGCAACTAACACATATACACACAAATGACTTTAGAAGTCTTACTTCTTATTACGGTTGTACTGCCTTCTAATTCAGGCCTCCTTCGTCTCAGAACTGTTTCTTAACTGGTTTCCTTGTCTCCAGTCTTGTCCATGGCTGTCTATTCTATCCACTTCAGCCTGAAAGAGTTTTCATAACTGGAAAACAAATCGTGTCGTACCATTGCTTAAACCCTTTAATTATTCCTCACTGTTCTTAGAATGAGGTCCAAAGTTACCCATACGGCTTACAAAGCCTGTGTAACTTTGCTCCTAGTTTCTTCTGGCATTTCTCACTACAACTGTTGGCACTGTTCCTCTGCCCCTGTACCCCCACACTTTTAATATAGCTATACTGTTTTCTCTGTTTGGAAATGCAGTGTTTTTTCCCTAATCCCCCGGTCTCCTGGTGCTCTTTCTCTGCTTGGGATATCTTCCCACTTGCACAGACAGGAGGACACTCAGTTGTTGGATTCAATTGAAATAGTTCCAGTCAGAATCCAAGTTTAGAAATCTTGCTAATTATTAAGCTATGCTCTTTATTCTTGTACTTGGTCTTTCTCATTACCAGGCAAGAATACTGGAGTGGGTAGCCGTTCCCTTCTCTGGGGGTTCTTCCCAACCCAGGGATCAAACCTGGGTCTTCGGCATCACAGGCATATTCTTTACTGTCTGAGCCACTGGGGAAGCCCAATGCATTGGACACACAATCACTATTGTTTGCTGAACATAACTGAATCTGAAGAGCTATCGTTTCATGTAGTGAGGGGAGAGGTTCTAATTATATAATGATTTTCATTAAACATTGTATGCTGAGTGCTGGAAATACTAAATGTCTTACATGAAGTCATGGGGAGAGTTAGCACCTAAGCAAGTCAAAACTCGAATCTTAGCTCTTAGTGTAGGATGCTTTATATTGAACCACTATTTTTATACTGCCAGTCATTATTGGTGTTAGAGTTTATGTATTTAAAATATGTAACATGTTTATTTCTATTTTCAGCTGACAGTAACTACTTAACTATCTTAAAACTTCTTTTCTTATTTTTTCCCTTATATTACCTTATAGTATTACTCTACAGTATTGCCTGTTGGATTGCACTCAAATCAGTGGAAGGGTCAAAGAATGAGGATAATTTGTGGAATTATAGCAATTTTGAGACAATTATGGAGACAGATCTGCTTTAGAAAATTGAAAGAAAATAATGTGGTGTCATTATCTAGTATAACATGAATTCACTGTAAGAATTATAGAAGAGATTTACATATAGTTTATGAACTCTTAGGCTATTAAAATAATAAAAGTATTTACATGAAGACGGACCAAGAATGATGATTGTGAATTGATGATCTGCCAAATCTTACAGTTTGTAATTTGACTTGTTTTAGAATTATTAAAGACCTAAATATATTGACTCTACCAAATTAGTGTATTGTCACCCTTGTTATTTAACTTGTATGCAGAGTACATCATGTGAAACACTGGGCTGGATGAAGCACAGGCTGGAATCAAGATTGCTGGGAGGAATACCAATAGCCTCAGATATGCAGATGACACCACCCTCATAGCAGAAAGCAAAGAGGAACTAAAGAGCCTCTTGGTGAAAGTGAAAGAGGAGAGTGAAAAAGCTGGCTTCAAACTCAACATTCAAAAAATAGATCATGGCATCTGATCCTGTCACTTCATGGCAAATAGAGGGGAAAAAAATGGAAACTGACAGGTGACTTCATTTTCTTGGGCTCCAAAATCACTGCAGATGGTGACTGCAGCCATGAAACTAAAAGATGCTTGCTCCTTGGAAGAAAAGCTATGACCAACCTGGACAGCATATTAAAAAGCAGAGACATTACTTTGCCAACAAAGGTCCATCTGGTCAAAGCTCTGGTTTTTCCAGTAGTCATGTGTGGATGGGAGAGTTGGACTATAAAGAAGGAAGGCTGAGTGCCAGAGAGTTGATTTTTTTTTAAACTGTGGTGTTGGAGAAGACTTTTGAGAGTCCGTTGGACTGCAAGGAGATCAAACCAGTAAATTCTAAAGGAAATCAGTCCTGAATATTCATTGGAAGGACTGATGCTGAAGCTGAAGCTCCAATACTTTGGCCACCTGATGCGAAGAGCCACCTCATTGGAAAAGATCCTGATACTGGGAAAGTTTGAAGGCAGGAGGAGAAGGCGATGAGAGAGGATGAGATGATTGGATGGCATCACCGACTCGATGGACATGAGTTTGAGCACACTTTGGGAGATAATGAAGGATAGGGAAGTCTGGTGTGCTACAGTCCATGGGGTTGCAGAAAGTTGGACACAACTGCGTAACTGAACAGCACCACCAAATTAGTAAAGCAATAAAGAGTTTTTGTTTAAATAGTTCACTACTAGAGCTTCAGTTTCTGTCTCAGTGAAACGCAGTTGAGATAATCATACAGTAACATGGTCAGTGATAATGAGGAACAGCTGCTAGAAAAAAAAAAAACAGGAACCCTAGTTGGTCCTCCTCATGGTCACTTGGTCAGATGACTTTATTATGCACACACAGAAAAACAGAAGCAGATGAGACTGGTTAACAGGTGTGCTGGTGACCTTCTTTAAAGTGTTTGATTTATACCCACAGATTCAGGCTCTGAGTTTAGCCTGATAAACATATAAATATAGAAAAGTACATTTATTAGAATATAACCATAAGAATACAAATAAAGTGAAGAATTAAAATTATTAATGAGTACAGAATTTGTATCAATCCATAAACTATCTATTTGTATCAGCCTAATTTCTTTCCTCCTTGGAAACTAGTCTCATTTTCTACTTTAATACTATTTAAAAATGCCTTTAAAAATTATTTAATTTATTAGAGAGTAGGTGTCCCCCCAGTTACCTTTATCAGTTTACCTTTGTATGAAACTTAGATTGCATTCAATTTCCTATTCTTTTCCCTCCAAAGCTCCTTTTATATGTAGTTTAATTTATACTACTCATGGGTTTTAGGAAAAGAAAATACTATCCACTTTCATAGCTCTATATTATTTGATGTTTTTTAAAACCTAGATTTTCTGTTTTATGCATTTTTCTCTTTTTTAAAAAAATATTTATGCCTTCCTTTTTTTTTTTTTTTTGTTTTGGCAGCAAAATTGATAGAATCTGGAAGCACTCTGAGAAGATTAAAAAGAGTTCTCAAAATCTCCCTCATAAATTAGTTTAAGTTCTTATTCCAGGATTATATGAGAATAGGCCAAATTTTCAACTGCCAAAGACGTTTACCAGATCCCTGGCACTTGATTTAGGAAAACTGGGAAAAATTTATTTTTGTGAAAATAAATATTTCTATCTTAAGTTTGGTTTTGAAGGATGAAGAAAGTGGGGAATTGAACATTTTTTTTTTTTTTGGAATACCTGTTCTTGGTCAGGCCATGTGCCCTGGATACTCTCATATACATTCTCATATAGTCTCACACAGCCATGTGAGGGGCTGGAATCCTGTCAAGCAGGGATTAAATGAATTCCCCAAGATCACTTAATTTATGGATATTGTAAATGGAATTGAAACCTAGGATCTCTAAGTTCTGTCCTTTTCACTACCTATGAGCTTTTTCTTCCTCTTTTGGCTGAAAGAAGTAGACTCAGGCTCTTGGGTTTCTCATTTTTGTGGTAACTCAATTGTTACTTCTTCAGGGCGGTCTTCTCTTAACCTAACACCTGTCAGACTTTCCACTCAGACATACCCTCCTCTTGAAATTCTTTCATAATATTATCTTTTGCAGCAAACTATGAACTCGTTGAAGTCAAGGCCATATCTGGTTTTGCTTATTATGTTCCCAGTGCCTGGTGTATAGAAGAGACAGTAAATTATCTGTTGAATAGTAGTTAGTATGCGTGAACCTACACATATACACAATGGGAAATACTGCTGTAGTCTTTAGTGCAGATTTTATAGTGAAGAATTTTGCAAATCTCAAATTATTTGAATTATTGAGAAGGGAAAGGGCCAAAAAGTTTGTTCCTCACAACTTAGGAAAGGATTCATTTGTTTTGAATTCTTAATGTCTGAGATAGGTGCTTAATAACTGTGAATGAACCGAGCTGAAGATGGCCTAAGAGCTGGTGTGCTGAGGGGTACCAGAGTCAGAGCTCTTCCTTGATTCACGTGAGTCCGTTATCTCGGTATGATTTCTAAATTGGGTTCTTTAGCAAACTTCCATTCTTGAAGATCCCTACTCTCCCCACCCTCGATCCCATATTTTACTTACCTATGAAATGGCATTTTAAAAAAATCTCATTTTTATGTTTATTTTCTCATTTCTGACCATTTAATGTTGCATCTGACATTAAGTTAGAATTTTCTGGATTAAGCAGCTGGTTTTGGACATTGTATCTGTTGGAGCCCAGATACACAAACATCTTAAAGTTGAATACTTTGCTCAAAAAAATCATTAAACATGAGGTAAACTGTACATAGCAAATATAATTAAAACTTGGTTATTGCGTTATATTTTATGAATTATAGTCAGCTAAGTTATTTTTTTTTTCTGAAAATGAGAAAGGCTACTTCTGCCTTAATGTCTATAGCAAGAATTATAAAGGCTTTGCCTACCTGCCAAGAGTTGACATATTTTATTAAATTATAAGTGGTAGGGTTAAAAAAAAAACCTTTCCTAGGAACAGACAAAATCAAATTTTGGAATGAACTTGTATTCTCAATTATGAGTCTTCATAGAGCCAAAGAATACATGACTTTTCAGAATAGGATGTTGTGAATTTTATAACATGAACTGAGTATTGACTGAAATAAAATTTATACACTTGAAACATGTTTTGGGTGGATGTTGTAGACACTTTTCAACACGATTTTTTTCTTTTGGTTTTTAAAGACCTGGATTCTTTTTGATGTTTGTATGATCTTTCTTCAACAGGGCACTCTCCTGTAGTTGGGCTTGATGAAAGTAAATGGTATTTTATTTATTTAATACAGCCACAGTCCTTACTGAAGAGTGGGGATTTTTCTCCTGCTGTCATTTCCCCCCTTCCCCTACCCTCCGCCCTGCCACACCTCCTCTCCTCCTCCAACCAGCAAAGGCAAGGGCAGCAGGTTTTAGTAGATTCTGAGATGGGTGAAACTGGAGCCCATTATACAGAGTGAAGTAAGCCAGAAAGATAAAGACCAATACAGTATACTAAAGCATATATATGGAATTTAAAAAGATGGTAACGATAACCCTATATGCAAAACAGAAAAAGAGACACAGATGTACAGAACAGACTTTGGGACTCTGTGGGAGGAGGCGAGGGTGGGATGATCTGAGAGAATAGCATCGAAACAAGTATACTATCAAGGGTGAAACAGATCACCAGCCCAGGTTGGAGGCATGAGACAAGTGCTCGGGGCTTGTGCACTGGGAAGACCCAGAGGGATGGGATGGGGAGGGAGGTGGGAGGGGGGTTCAGGATGGGGAACACACGTAAATCCATGGCTGATTCATGTCAATGTATGGCAAAAACCACTACAATATTGTAAAGTAATTAGCCCCCAACTAATAAAAATAAATGGAAAAAAAAAGACCAATTTATCATAGCAAACAATTGTTAGCAATAGTTTGAAGCAAGCATGAATGTTCAGCACTCCTTTTAGGACAGGATGGCACAAGACTGCTAAATTGAGAGGACAGTAGTGCTGTGAGCTTTGAGTGGGTAGAGGAAAAGGGGAGCAGATGACTTGCCTCCTAATGAAGAAGCAGAATTCGGGTCTGCCTTGTGCAGATGAGTAAAAAGAGGTATATGGCTGACACTTCTGTTTTCAACCGTGCCTCCTCCAATAGACATGTAAACAATTCTGTTTGTGCATTATAGGTTTTGTTGTCTTTAAAGTGATTTATGTCCTTATCTCTGCATTATTGCCCACAAGATACTGCCCTCTGTCAGAAGGGCTGTACTATCTAATTTTTTAGACCTTTGTCTTTATTAGTACAGCAATTTTAGCTTGTGATCATTGTACTAGCCCTCACTGATAAGCTAAGACACTGCAAGATTCATGGTACTGACATCTAACCTTGCCACTGGCTTCTTGACCCTTCTGCTTCTGAAACATGGGTTCATTTTTTTTTTTTAAACCCAAGGTAGAACTCCATCTATTTTTCACACTCATTGTGGGCAGTTTAAAGGTTGGTCAGAATCAAATATTGTGCTTTCAAATTTGATAATGTATGAGTACAGAAGGATGACCTTTGATACATGGTTATACATCAACATGACATGAGCAGTAAATGCAGCAATTACCTTTACCTCATTGAAATGGTACTTTAGTTTTCATCTTCAGAGCAATTAACATTAATGTTTAATAATATAAAAAATGCAAAAACAAAAAAATGCATTTAAGTTCTCATTACAACATTTGCAAAATAAGTATCTTTGGAAACAGTCCTAATTTATGAACTTATTTTCAATATGAGTTTGGTGTTCATAGGATGAAATAGTTCACTAGCCAAAGATCTTGACATGATAATGTTAGGCAGTTTTCTGTAAATCTACTTTGTGTTTTATAAATATGTGATTTTTCAAAAGGATTAAATGCTGCTTCTGTACAAGAGATTTACCATTTGTGATTTGAAACATATTGAAGTCTGTGCCCGGTGGTCATCTAAAAGGAGTATTTAGTGGTGATAAGGATCTTTATGATATGATCATACACAGCTGCATATAGCTTCTATCACTGTTTATGGGATTGTTGCCCCAGTGAATTAATTTAAATATTCATTTCTCCATTAATGAGTGCCTCCTGTGTGTCAGGCACTGGAGATGTAGAATGAGTGTGACATGGACCCTACTTTCAGGGACTTCATTGTCTACTCAGTGGTTAATCTAATAGGTCAGTTCTATCTTAAGTCCCAAGATGAAGAAGCAGTAAGTTAACTTAGTAAGTTCTAAGTGAAGTATTCACAGGACTTAAAAAGTCAGGAGACCAGGTTTGCATTTTGACTCAGCCAATTTCCAGTAGTATGAGCTTGTGGGGAAGTTAGGTAATCTCTCTAAACCTTGGTTTGCGTGACTACCGAGAAATGACATGTAATGCACGGAGCTGCTGTGAAAATTAAATAGGGAAAGTAGACTAGAATGGGAAACTTCCTTTTCTACTTCCCACCCTTTATCTCCTCTTCCACCTCTCATCCTGTTTACTGTCTCTCTATAAATTCCTCTCTTTCTGGTATAGAGGTTGTTAACAAGAATCCAGGGAGTCCAAGGGCCTCTGGAAATTTTCTGCAGAGGTTTATGTGTGTATGTGCACATTTTTCTAGGAAGAGAATACATAACTTTCATCTAATTTTCAAAGGGGATCACAAGTCAGTAGAGCAGGAATGCTGCAGCTCTCTCCTAAGAGAATAGCTAACTACCAAAGATACTAATTAACATTAATGTTTAATAATATAAAAAAAAAACCGATTGAATCTCAAGATCCTTTTTTTCAGGCATTAAAGAATCCATCAAATTATCCCCATGGCCAGAAGCTATATGTGTGGTACAAAGCAACAGTGCCACAGTAGTGGCAAAATTAGTATAAAAATGGAACTGAAGTTCAGTGTATGAGTCTGGCATGTTTTTAGATTGCTGATAGCTTTATCAGCGATCACTTTTAGACATGAGGATTGCTTAAAACTCATCAGGTTAGTGAGATTGCATTTTGAAAATAAGATAGGGGTATTGTAAGGAATCACAAGGTATCTTACTGGGTTTGATGTTATAAATAAAGTTTCACCACCCTACCCCAAATACCTACTTGTTCCCTCCCCTCAACCCAGGAACTTCCTGCTCATGAAATGATGTCTTAAAATTAGCTTTTCACCAACACTTGTCTGTCTCCCTCTCTCAATTTTTAATATAGGAAATCTAAGGTACAACAATCAAAATTTTAAAAGCTATTCACTGCATTCTATCACTGTAACACATTAACTGCTTTCTCTTCCTTAGGTTCCCTTTCAGTCTTTAGACCTTTTAGCTTATGTATGTGCTTTATAAATTGATAGAAACACAGTTGCATTCTTTATTGTTTTTTGTCTGTGCTGGGTGTTCACAGCCTTTTCTCTAGTTGTGGTGAGCAGGGGCTGCTCTCTAGTTGCAGTGCGCAGGCTTCTCATTGCAGTGGCTTCTCTTCTTGTGGAGTATGGGCTCTAGGGTGCACAGGCTTCGACAGTTGTGGCTCCTGAGCTCCAGAGCATAGGCTCAGTAGTAGTGGCACACGAGCTTAGTTGCTCTGTGGCATTTGGGATCTTCCTGGATGGATAAGGGATGGAACCTGCATCTCCTGCATTGGCAGGTGGATTCTTTAGCGCTGAGCCACCAGGGAAGCCCCCCCCGCACCCCGCCCCCGCGCAGCTGTATCCTTAAACCAAACTGTGAGCAGGAGGCTCTCTGGGGGGTCCCACTTGTTCCTGTAGCTTTTCTCACTCGAACTGTTACCAAAATCGTGAGTCCATTATTGACCATTCCATAGTGCCTGAAGCCGTGGGTGTTTGGTCACTGGGAGGAGGTTTGAACCCTTAACACTTTACAGGCCGTGAAACAGCTGTCAAGTGGTAATGAAGTTTCCTTTACACTCAAGCAAAAGCAGGCCAAAGGCTGGGATGCCTGGTTTTACTCCTTTCCCTGACATCTCTGCTTCCATTTCTCCTTCAGAATATACCTTAAGTTTGAGTCTGTACCTTTGCTTTGTAGATCTAAACCTACACTTGCATTTTCAAGTGAGGTTCATCCCAGAATTAATTATGACAGTGAAAAAAAGTAGATGATCAAAATGTTCAGGAGTGGGCAAGTTTTTAAATAATGCATTTTAAAATATTTTTGAAGTATTTTTAATAATGAAAGAAAATACTCAAGATTTGATATTAAGAGAAACATGGATATAAAGTTACATGGTGTATATACAGTCTGGTCTCATATACAAGTATATGAAACTAATTATAAATATAGATCTATCTATAAATAGATGCAGACATATGAGAGGGAGGGGTTTATACAAATATAACAAATTTTAACTAATCATATTGGGTTGTAGTATATGTGTTACTCTGTTTTTTCATCTTTTCCCCCAAAACTTTCCCAAACTGAATATCAAGAATGTGCATTACTTTTAGAGTCTAATTTTTAAATTAAAAATCTGGAGTAATGAGCTCCAACAAATCACCATGTTACAGAAAGATTTTTAATTCAAGTTAATAGTTCTGTTATTCCCACATTCAGAACATTTTTGTATGTGCAAATTCTGGCGAAACAGTTCATTCTCAAAAAAGGCAGAGAAAAAAGTGAGTTTATCTGGGCAGTAAGAATATAGAGACCTCTGTTAAGTTATTTTGGAATAAAGAATAAAAGTGAATGTTTTATTAAAAATATGGAGTTAGAAATTAGGAAGGAATCTGAGAAACAGATTTTTTTTCTTTCAGCAGCTTGAATAAAGTGCTCTAAGCCTATGTAGAATGGTTTGGAAGCCCTGGTACATCTACATACTTTCTCCTCCTTCCTTTATTTGCACAAAGCCATACACAGCTCATTAATTCCTTTAATTAAGAGGAATGAATCAAAAGGTTTTTGTCTTCTAATAAGTAGTTGCTTCATTTTTATGTAATATGACACCACAATCTTTAATCTTCCCTTAATATATTTCTTTGGAAATCTCACAAGTTACGGAGACTGCTTCTTATGGATGGTTAAATAAGTTCCTAAAACTGGGTTCTGATAAACATTTAGAAATAATCACAAATACAGTATATAGTGATGTATCTTAGTGCAGATTGCTCTAGAATCATTCTATGATAGCAGTTATAGCAAAATCTGACTTAAGCTTCCCAAATTGAGAATTTGTGGCAATTTGTGAGAGAGATGAGAATGAATTTCATGATTTAGAGAATTAGATAGGTAAATTTACAATACATTTAGAGCTGTGTAGAAATATTTACTTTTGGGGTAGTTATTTTAAATGTCTGTTTATGTACAGCAGTGTACCTGATGTGCTGGTTTTCTATTAGGGAAACCGTAATTGACTAAAAGTTTAATATATACCCAACCTGCTATAAGACATCTTATATATACAGTATAATTTGATCTTTAAAAGAATTCTTTGAAGTAGGAAATTATTTATCTCCTTTCTTTAGATAAGGAAATTGAAGTTCCAGGAAATTCAGTAATGCATCCACGGTCACACAGCTGATAAGTGGCAAACACAGGATTGGAACCTAGGTTGGTCCATAAATGAACCTTCCCTCGTGGCTCATAGAGTAAAGAGTCTGCCTGCAGTGTGGGAGACCTGGGTTCGATTCCTGGGTTGGGAAGATCTCCTGGAGAAGGAAATGGCAACCCACTCCAGTATCCTTGCCTGGAAAATTCTGTGGACAGAGGAGCCTGGCAGGCTACAGTCCATGCGGTCACAAAGAGTCAGACATGACTGAGCAACTTCACTTGATCCACAAATGTTTCACTATATTGCACCACCTCCAGTCTTACCTATTTGTTCAAACTGACTTTTTAACAGCAATATTTCTTTCCCTTGTATACATTAAAATGATTAAAATATCCTGTAAAAATGTTCCATAGTAATACTCTGAGGGAAATCTTGAAGAGTTCTTTTGGTAAGATGAGCACTCCTTGCATTGCCCAGATTTTGTGAAACAGTATTGGAGATGTTACTATTATTTTAGAAGCTAAAAAAGAATATGGTACTGCTTGCTGGCTCCTCCTCTGCTTAGTTACGGGCAGTATGGATTCTTTCTGCTTTCACTGTTAGCTCTATCTCTTTTGTGCTACCATACAGAGTGGAGTTGATTCATGACAAAAGCAGAAAAGGTGATTATTAGTTGCTCTGTACATAAATTACCTTTCTATTCTTGGTATTAAGTGAATTTCTAAAACCAACATTCAAATTCTTTGATTCTGTGCCATTTAAAAAATTGTCTTCCCATTGAGATCTTTACTGAAAGCACTGAGAAATATTAAAAAAAGATGTCTATCAGAATCTTTCTGAATACATGTCAGATGCTTGTTTGATTTATACAAAGGATGAATATTTCTTCCTGGATCTCACTATCACTGAGGGACTAATTGTCTCTTACATAACTTCAACTCTCACTTACAGTGGTGCTTGGCAAACAATATGTTCTTCATGAGTGTTTGCTGAACTAGAATTGTTTCTTAGCAGGACACTGTGCCTCTGATATAGATTATCTTCTTATCATGTCTGAAAATTAATATTTTTGAATGAAATGAAGATACCTTGATTTTGAATTCCTTTATGCCTCTAGGTCTTCAACTGATGCCAGGGAGGGAAGGGTATGAACTGCTGCTGTCCACAGCTCCCACACCTTGGATTTTACCTAGAGGTCTAGGCATTGATGACCGGCTGCCTTTCTCTATTTAACCTTTGGTTACATGCACTGGCCTCATGAAGGACCTCACACTAGTCAGCTGCCTTTCTAGGCCCTTTCACCTTCCTTCCTCTCCCTTCCTTCTTCTGTGATCATCCTTTGCTGACCTGCACCCCCAGGACTTTGCATGTCCTTCTATTGAATTTGGGGTATCAGCTTTCCCCTAGTCCTTTATGGATTTTGCATGTAGTTTCCATGACTCTGATTCTTACGTGTAATTCATGCACTGTGATGTTCCTATTCACAAAGAATATATTTTCTACAAACTTCTACTAACACATGTTGCTGTCAGAAATTATCACCAGATGTTTGAGAAGGCAGGTAAGGAAATAGTTCTGGGCTGTAAGACTCAGGCCCTCCCAGGAGAGTTAGGAGGAAGTGGGACGTCCTATTGCTTCCAGTCACTTTAACAGGCCCGGCCTCTCTTGATGTTACCCAAGGGTAGTCTGAGGCCACCTCCATCAGCTTTCACAGGATGTAACATCTCTCCTAGCAGCCCAGGGAGTGCTGGTTTTCATGCTGTATTCCACAGATCCCCCAGACTCCACAAGTCCTGTCATTCCTCAAACATTTGACTTATCTTCTAATGTGGATGTGTAGTACCTTTAAAAAATGTATACACAGTGTATTTAACAATTTTTAACACTGAAGGCCACTAATTTGTGTTCTCAGTGATGGATTTCATAATACATAAATGTTGTGAATTAGAATTTATAAAATAAATTCATTTGTAACAGATATTGGCTGTCTCTGTGGGCAGTCTTTAATCTCACTCCATGCTGTTCAGACATGAGCTCTATACTTCTCTCAGATTGCAGCCCCTCTCATCTCTCCTCTGGGTTATTTGTAACAGGCACTCATTCTCTCTCCTCATAATCCATTTCCAGCAGCAGCCAAAGTAAGCCTGTTAGGAGGGTGTGATGACTCCTCTACTCAAAAACCTTCCCATAGTTTCCCATCCTTTTGTCCCAGGTGGCGCTAGTGGTGAAGAACCTGCCTGCCAATGCAGGAGTTCGATCCCTGGGTTGGCAAGATCCCGTGGAGGCAGGGATGGCAACCCACTCCAGTATTCTTGCCTGGAGAATCCCTTGGACAGAGGAGCCTGGTGGGGTACATAGGGTTGCAAGGAGTCAGACACAACTGAAGTGACTTACCATGCATGTTATTGTTTTGTTTTTTAATTGAGATATAATTGACATATAGTATTGTATAAGTTTAAGATATACAATGTGTTGATTTGTTATAAATTGTAAAATGATTACCACTATAGTATTAGCTACTTTTCCATCCTGTCAAATGGTTACCATTTCTTTTTGTGGTGAGAAAGTTAAGATTTACTCTCTTAGCAATGTTCTAGCATATGAGACAGCATCATTAGCTACAATCACCATGCTGTGTATTAGATCCCCCAAATTGTTAATCTATCACTGGAAGTTTATAACCTTTGACCATTATCTCCTCATTTCTCCCACCATCCCCAAAC
Organism: Cervus elaphus; assembly: GCF_910594005.1. Classification (NCBI taxonomy): domain Eukaryota; kingdom Metazoa; phylum Chordata; class Mammalia; order Artiodactyla; family Cervidae; genus Cervus; species Cervus elaphus. Next base: position 24,446,341 of record NC_057847.1, read on the forward strand.
CCTGGTAACAACCACTCTACTCTCTGTTTCTCTGAGTTTGTCTTTTTAAGACTGTCTATATAAGTGATATCATACAGTATTTGTCTTTCTCTGGCTTATTTCACTTAGAACAGTGCCCTCAGGGTCCATTCATGTTGTTGTAAAGGGCAGGATTTCTTCCCATTTATGGCTGGATGATATTTCATTGTGTATATAACACATCATCTTTTTCCGTTCATCTGTGACAGGCATTTAGGTCTATAGTTTAGGTTCACAGTTCCCCATATTACCTAGAGTAAAAGCTCAAGACATTGCAATGGCTTATAAAGTCCCTCACTACCTACCCTCACCCCCTGCTTGATGTTCCTGTTCTAATTATCCCATCTCTCTTTGGCTTTGCTGTCCTCCTTGGTCTTCCTCCAACATGCCAGCCATACTCCTGCCTCAAAGCCTTTTTTTCTGAATGGTCCTTCTGTCTTAAACATTTTTGCTTAGCTGGACACTCCAGCCCCAGGTCTTTACTCAAATATCAACCTGCCTTCCCTAACCTGACAACACCTCCTTAAAATATCCCTCCATTCCCTTTCCTGCTTTTTTCTTCTCTTAAAATTGTCTAAAACTTCTCTATTGTCAGTAACATTCAATAGCAGTATTATCACCATCGAATGTACTATATACTTGGCATCTTCATTTTGCACTTCTTCCCCCTGTAGAAAGTAATTCATGTTGCCAGAAATTTCTGAATGTTTTGTTCCCTGCTATATTCCCTGTAGATAGCAGTTGGTAGGTTATCAATAAATATTTGCATTCTCTAGGACTAATCCACAAGCCCCAGATCATTAGTAAATAAGCTAGATTTTTCTGGGAATTTTGCAGGGGGAGATGGACAAGATGGTTTATGTCCAAGGGGAGTGTCTCCTTTCAGTTACTCCTTTGCTGAGAATAGAGACCAAATTGTTTTGACTTGAGAGATGCTCTCCCTGGATATCTATATAAACAGATGTTTTTTAGGTCAGTACAACATATAATCAAGCAGATTAAGTGATAATGTTTATGAGGATCTGAGAGTGAGATGTGCCATAATGCAAAAGTCAACTGGATTTTGGAGGAAAAAGGATTTATGAAAATTCTTTTTAACATTACCTCAAATGCAATGATCTAGATAAGCTAAATAAGTATTTTCCCTCTATTTTTCCTAACCTCCAACCACTACCTCCCTCCCCCCTCCTCTCCATCCCCATCCCCCAGCTGATGAAGTAAAGCCAAACGTATTGGCCAAATGGTGGATTACCTAAGTCATTTGCTTTTACCTCATGCCTTTTCTTGGAGAAGGAAATGGCAACCCACTCTACTATTCTTGCCTAGAGAATCCTTTGGACACAGGAGCCTGGTGGGCTGCCGTCTATGGGGTCGCACAGAGTCGGACACGACTGAAGTGACTTAGCAGCAGCAGCAGCAGCAGCATGCCTTTTCTGTTTATAGGCTTTTGGCCAATTCTGTTGTTTCTCACCTGGAATGGCAATATGAAAACAATTAAGGTAATTAGCATTATCACTTATGGTAAAAAGGTTGGTGGGGAAGAAAACTATTGACTAAAAGGAAATTTGAAGGGTCTGCTTGGATTGTCTCTCCATGTATTTTCTTAGCACATATAATTGATAGCAATATTAAGGCATTAAAAATATTATTTACTTCCTGGTTTGCATTATTAGCTCACATGTATTTCATTAACACACATGAGCAAGAGTGATACATAGCAACAGGTGAGCTTTCTTTACCAGCCATTATGCAAAGTTAGCATGTGGCTATTTTTAAGGCTGATCTACTAGTATATGTAAATGCAAACACCTCTGTATGCTATGGTGACATCTTTAAGTAACTGAAAGTTCAGCATGAAAGTTGTGTCCAGCCTAAAGACCACTCTCAGTTAAAAGGTTAATCCTTTTAATAGTTAAATAGGCTGCCCTCTCAGACACATCTCAGAGAATTTATTATATTAGGTATAATCTCATTGGGTATGCAAGGTAAATAACCTCCTTAAAACTAAAATGTGAAGGAGATGCAGTACTATTCAAATAGGACAAAAAGAGGCCAACGAGGTAAAACAAAAAGCAGTTATGGAAAGTCAACCACTGCTTTATTTTGTGTTTCATATTTTGTGCTGAATAAGCAGATTAAAAGGGTGAACTGCTTAGCATCAAGAAGAGCCTAAAGGAAAAAGGCCTGGATAAATTCTTTTGGTGAAAAAGCAACAGATTGGCCATTTTGTTGGCCATGCATTAGCTGAATAATCTCAAAGAGTGGAAATGCTGGTTTCTACAAGTGTGTCTTCAAAGGGCTATAAATGAAGTGATCCTTCCTGGATCTAAAACCTTAATAGACCTTGGACATTCGTTTTACCAAAGCAAGGGTACCCCTGATGGATGACTTGACTAACTGTCTTTTTATTTGACTAATCTCCTTTGTTATGCTGGGATTTCAAGATCATTATTTCTCTATGAAAAATTCCTCTTCCACGTAAGGTACTGGGCAACACCCTAGAACTAGAATATCTCTCAGTTGTGTCTGACTCTGCAGCCCCATGGACTGTAGCTGCCAGGTTCCTCTGCCATGGAATTTACCAGGCAAGAATACTGAATGGCACAGGGGTGCCATTTCCTACTCCAGGGCATCTTCCCGACCCAGGGATTGAAACTGCGTCTCTTGCATCTCCTGCATTGGCAGGTGGATTCTTTACCACTAGCACCACCTGGGAAACCCTTTGGTCTCCTGCCTATCAGTATCTATATTTATTGTCATCTACATCTATTTCATCTGTTTTGTTGTTTAGTTGCTCAGTCATATCCGACTCTCTTACACCATGGACTGTAGCCCTTCAGGCTCCGTGGGATTTCCAATGGAGAAATTTCCCATGGAGTGGTCCATGGGGTTTCCTAGGCAAGAACACTGGAGTGGGTTGCCATTTCCTTCTCCAGGGGATCTTTCTGACCCAGGGATTGAACCCGCATCTCCTACATTGGCAGGTGGATTCTTTACCACTGAGCCACCAGGGAAGCCCTATTGTAGTTTACCTACAGTTTTTCCAGGGGAATCTGTAGTGTTTCTAAAATAGGAATTAGCTTTTATGTAACTGGTATTTAGGACAATGAGGCCAGTATAACTCAGAAGTCATATTGATTATACATGATTTCCCTCAGATGATTAATGTTTTGCATCACCAAACAATATCAGTTGAATGCAGCAAGTTAGAAGAACATAGAATATAGAAAGTAAAAGTGTTAGTTGCTCAATTGTGTCTGACTCTTTGTGACCCCGCGGACTGTAGCCTGCCAGGCTCCTCTGTCCATGGAAATCTTCAAGGCAAGTATACTGGAGTGGGGAACCATTCCTTTCTCCAGGGGATCTTCTCGACCCAAGGATCTAACATTGGTCTCTTACATTGCAGGCAGATTCTTTACCGTCTGAGCCACCAGGGAAGCCCCATAGAAATAGGACCTACAGCCAAACTCTGTTGAAAAGAAGACCAACCTGTGAACAGCTTGGCTATGTGCTTTATCTTCGAAGTGCTGAGTGTGTGGTTCTCTCTGATCCTTGGGTATTTTGCTCTTGTCTTCTCAAATAAGCAGCCTCTGTCTTTTTTTTTTTTTTCATTTATTTTTATTAGTTGGAGGCTAATTACTTCACAACATTGCAGTGGGTTTTGTCATACATTGACATGAATCAGCCATGGAGTTACATGTATTCCCCATCCCGATCCCCCCTCCCACCTCCCTCTCCACCCGATTCCTCTGGGTCTTCCCAGTGCACCAGGCCCGAGCACTTGTCTCATGCATCCCACCTGGGCTGCTGATCTGTTTCACTATAGATAACATACATGCTGTTCTCTCAAAACATCCCACCCTCGCCTTCTCCCACAGAGTTCAAAAGTCTGTTCTGTACATCTGTGTCTCTTTTTCTGTTTTGCATATAGGGTTATCATTACCATCTTTCTAAATTCCATATATATGTGTTAGTATGCTGTAATGTTCTTTATCTTTCTGGCTTACTTCACTCTGTATAATGGGCTCCAGTTTCATCCATCTCATTAGAACTGATTCAAATGAATTCTTTTTAATGGCTGAGTAATATTCCATGGTGTATATGTACCACAGCTTCCTTATCCACTCATCTGCTGATGGGCATCTAGGTTGCTTCCATGTCCTAGCTATTGTAAACAGTGCTGCGATGAACATTGGGGTGCACGTGTCTCTTTCAGATCTGGTTTCCTCAGTGTGTATGCCCAGAAGTGGTATTGCTGGGTCATATGGCAGTTCTATTTCCAGTTTTTTAAGAAATCTCCACACTGTTCTCTGTAGTGGCTGTACTAGTTTGCATTCCCACCAACAGTGTAAGAGGGTTCCCTTTTCTCCACACCCTCTCCAGCATTTATTGCTTGTAGACTTTTGGATAGCAGCCATCCTGACTGGCGTGTAATGGTACCTCATTGTGGTTTTGATTTGCATTTCTCTGATAATGAGTGATGTTGAGCATCTTTTCATGTGTTTGTTAGCCATCTGTATGTCTTCTTTGGAGAAATGTCTGTCTAGTTCTTTGGCCCATTTTTTTATTGGGTCATTAATTTTTCTGGAATTGAGCTTCAGGAGTTGCTTGTATATTTTTGAGATTAATCCTTTGTCTGTTGCTTCATTTGCTATTATTTTCTCCCAATCTGAGGGCTGTCTTTTCACCTTACTTATAGTTTCCTTTGTTGTGCAAAAGCTTTTAAGTTTCATTAGGTCCCATTTGTTTATTTTTGCTTTTATTTCCAATATTCTGGGAGGTGGGGCATAGAGAATCCTGCCGTGATTTATGTTGGAGAGTGTTTTGCCTATGTTCTCCTCTAGGAGTTTTATAGTTTCTGGTCTTACATTTAGATCTTTAATCCATTTGGAGTTTATTTTTGTGTATGGTGTTAGAAAGTGTTCTAGTTTCATTCTTTTACAAGTGGTTGACCAGTTTTCCCAGCACCACTTGTTAAAGAGGTTGTCTTTTTTCCATTGTGTATCCTTGCCTCCTTTGTCGAAGATAAGGTGTCCATAGGTTCGTGGATTTATCTCTGGGCTTTCTATTCTGTTCCATTGATCTATATTTCCGTCTTTGTGCCAGTACCATACTGTCTTGATGACTGTGGCTTTGTAGTATAGCCTGAAGTCAGGCAGGTTGATTCCTCCAGTTCCATTCTTCTTTCTCAAGATTGCTTTGGCTATTCGAGGTGTTTTGTATTTCCATACAAATTGTGAAATTATTTGTTCTAGTTCTGTGAAAAATACCGTTGGTAGCTTGATAGGGATTGCCTTGAATCTATAGATTGCTTTGGGTAGAATAGCCATTTTGACAATATTGGTTCTTCCAATCCATGAACGCGGTATGTTTCTCCATCTGTTTGTGTCCTCTGTCTTTTAATTTATCTCTTCTAGCAAGCTGTCTAGTTTCTCTCTCTCTCTTTTATTGTGGTAAAAAAGTATATATCTTTTTTTTAAAAGAGGTAAAAATTCCTGTGTTTACAGTAGTCTTTTAGGAAGTTAACTTGAGCTTTAAAAAAACTGAAAATATTTTTATTAAGTTTATTATTCTTTGTGTTGGTATTTTTGTTACAAAGTTGCTTAAATTTGGAGTGGTTTGCTACTACTTTTTTCCCTGTAAATCCTGTGACTTTGCAGAATGCAAGTATCTTTTGAAACACATATATTTCTTATAGCAAAAGAGCCTGTATTTCATTTTCTTAATGCATGTTGCATGGATGTCATAACTGATCATGTTCAGGACTTGTCCTAGGACCCTAAGGTTGGAGTAGGATCATCTATTAAGAACATAACAGGAAGAAGTTCCAAAATCAGCCAGGAGACTTGCTGAAGTTTTTTTTTTTTTTTTTTTTAATTTTTAAATTGAAGGATAATTGCTTTACAGAATTGTGTTGGTTTCTGCCAAACATCAACATGAATCTTGCTGAAGTTTTATGGGTTCACAAGTGTCAAAGTTCAGAAGCCTCACAACTATCATTCTTGGTGCAATGTTCTTATTCCTCTGGCCTCTCCTACTTCCAGCAAATCAGTTCAGTTCAGTTGCTCAGTCGTGTGCAACTCTTTGTGACCCCATGGACTGGAGCATGGCAGGCCTCCCTGTCCATCACCAACTCCCGGAGTTTACTCAAAATCATGTCCACTGAGTCAGTGATGCCATCCAACCATCTCATCCTCTGTCGTCCCCTTCTCCTCCTGCCTTCAATCTTTCCTAGCATCAGGGTCTTTTCCAATGAGTCATTTCTTCGTATCAGGTGACCAAAGTATTGGAGTTTGAGCTTCAACATCAGTCCTTCCAATAAATATTCAGGACTGACTTCCTTTAGGATGGACTGGTTGGATCTCCTTGCAGTCCAAGGGACTCTCAAGAGCCTTCTCCAACACCACAGTTCAAAAGCATCAATTCTTTGGCACTCAGCTTTCTTTATAGTCCAACTGTCACATCCATACTTGACTACTGGAAAAACTAGAGCTTTGACTAGATGGACCTTTGTTGGCAAAGTAACGTCTCTGCTTTTTAATATGCTGTCTAGGTTGTTCATAACTTTTCTTCCAAGGAGCAAGCATCTTTTAATTCCATGGCTGCAGCCACCATCTGCAGTGATTTTGGAGCCCCCAAAATAAAGTCTGTCCCTGTTTCCATTGTTTCCCCATCTATTTGCCATAAAGTAATGGGACTAAATGCCATGCTTTTAGTTTTCTGAATGTCGAGTTTAAAGCCAACATTTTCACTCTCCTCTTTCACTTTCATCAAGAGGCTCTTTAGTTCTTCTTCACTTTCTGCCATAAGGGTGGTGTCATCTGCATATCTGAGGTTATTGATATTTCTCCCGGCAACCTTGATTCCAGCTTGTGCTTCATCCAGCCCATTGTTTCTCATGATGTACTCTCATAAGTTTCTCATAAGTTAAATAAGCAGGGTGACAATATACAGTCTTGATGTACTCCTTTCCCCATTTGCAACAAGTCCGTTGTTCCATGTCCAGTTCTAACTATTGCTTCCTGACCTGCATATAGATTTCTCAGGAGGCAGGTAAGGTGGTCTGGTATTCACATCTCTAAGAATTTCCCACAGTTTGTTGTGATTCACACAAAGGCTTTGACATAGTCAAAAAAACAGTAGATGTATTTCTGGAACTCTGTTGCTTTTTCGATGATCCAACATATGTTGGCAATTTGATCTCTGGTTCCTCTGCCTTTTCTAAATCTAGCTTGAACATCTGGAAGTTCATGGTTTACGTACTGTTGAAGCCTAGCTTGGAGAATTTTGAGCATTATTTTGCTAGTGTGTGAGATGAGTGCAATTGTGTGGTCTCATCCAGTGAATGAGAATATATAAAACACTGCTTAAACTTATAGGGTGACTTCTCTGAACTTTCCTGCAACCAGTAAAAATATTTTTTGGTGTCAAGAATATAGTTTGCTTAACACACAATGAAGCTCTTTTCTAAACCCTTTTCAGTTGCAAAATAATTCTGTATTTACCAAGTGGGATTTTTATTTCCATCTCCCCACCCCCAGCCCTCCGCTGCACTCAGGTCTCTTGCTCTGTCCTGTGATGCTTTCACTCATTACTAACTGGGCAGGTCACATGGACATGATCTCATGGATGCTATTTCAGTTCAATAAACATATATTGAACACCTATGACATGTAGGGCATACTGCTGAGGAGTTTCTGTTAAGTCTCCCAGATCAGAAATTGGTATCTTCGAGACCTTCTAAAAGGCAATGCCTTAACCCAAGACAGCAACCAGATGAAATAGGGCCTCAAGTATGCTGAAACATCTCCTTAAATCTCTTCAGGGACCAACCCTGGTATTTTCCTGGATGACCTACTCACTATAGTGTCTGCAAACAAGCTAGGAGCCAAGAGAAGAAAAGTGGGGAGCTGATGGGCATCCATACTTCAGAAGCTATTCCTTTATTCAATAACTGGTTTCATCCATGACATTAGTTTAATGACTTGTGTGTGCTGGGCAAGTATGTGTTCAATTATTCCACAAAGGGCCATGAAAACTTCAGTGTCCCAACAACTAAAATTCCCTGTGTTGCAAAGCCACTAAGCTGGCCTGGAATAATGAAATTCCCATGAAATTGAATTGATCCTCAAATTATTGCTTAAATGATGAGACAGTAGAACTTAAGAGAATATTAATGCTAATGAGAATTCTTCAGCTAATGCTATGAGACCAGTTGCAAAGTGGATTAGGCATACTATGAAAAAAGCCATTATGCTCATCTTTTCATAGATGCATGATTTGTTTTACTCTTAACACATTTGAGGTTTAAAGTTTTTATACCATGCTCTATGAATAGAAGTGTAATAAGGTTGAAAACCAAAATAGTACTCACCACTATTAGAAAAAGAAAAAAGAAGCTCTGGTTGAATGCTGCCCACTTGAATCCCCTTTTCTAAAAATCTAATTTTTTTTATTCTTGTCTCATTAACCCCAAGATTTAGACAATTGAATGGTGTCTGAGTAAAATGAGTGACAGTGAAAAATATTTTTAAAGGGCTAGTCTTTCTGTTGATCTTCTCTTAAACATTTTAAAATTAAAATGTTCTTACATGATAAAACTATTTGGATATGTATGTGATTTATCCCTAAGTTTGAATCTACCTGTCTTAAATGTATACTGAGCTTTTATTTATGCTTTGAAAATATAGTAGATAAAAAGCATAAGTGTTTCTGATATTATGTTTTGTCATCTCCAGAAAAGAAGATTGAAATCTTGAGAAACAATTTTCTGAAGAAATGAAATCGTATGCCCTCCTGAACCCTTGGGGGAAAATAGCCTCTCTGTTTGCTCAGAATATGAAACAGTAAAACAGTGCAAGTAAAACAGACAGCCATGCCATGCGTGTCACATTTCCATTTGTATTGTTTGAGATGGTGTTTTAAAAAGATTTTCTGGGGTTTTATTTATTTATTTAAGAAATAACTGGTACAAATAATATTTGCACAATCTCGCTGGTATAAGAATTTCCAAATCAGATGTATTTATTTTCTGGGACCAGAAGAAATTGCTTTGTAACCCTTGTGATCTACGACTAAACTGAGAGCATGTAAAAAAGGTTTTAGAAGTGCTCTATAGTAGTAAAATTTCTGAAAAAATGAAGAGAAGCTTCTAACATCCTTGTCTCCTAGACTGTTAGGGGAGTCCTCAGTAGACTCAGTGACCTCATAGGGTAGGCAGAAAGAATAACTTACAGAGGAAGGAAACTTTTTAAAAGGCAAAAAATGAAAAAAATTTAACTGCTATGCTCCTCAAAGAAGATCATCACATTTAGAGGGAAGAATTTAGAGTGAAGAATTGTCCCTTCTCATCCTTCAAAGTCATAAATGTCCCCCTTGGGCCTGATAATAATCTAGATAATTCAGTACAGTTGAGGCTGGAATGGAAGATTCTGTAAAAGTCTAAAGTAATATTTTTTGCTTTTTAAACAAGTTGACATAATATACCCAAACACTTCTGGAGAACATCCCTTATTATCAGATCTTGGACTTAGGGGGAGGAGATTTTCTTCTCCTTATAAATTTAAAAGATTTAAAAATTTTACTTTGCAGTTAAACTGTATTGTAAAATTATAACAGTACATAACTGAGGAAAATCGCTTGTCAGAAGTGGTTTGTCAATAATGAAGAACTCCATCTCCATATTTATATTCAAATATTATTTCTGGTGCCAAGTAGTTTTTTAAGCTGCATCATTCACCTTAATCAACAATCTTGGCTCCAGATATTTTGATCATTCCAAAACTCTAGATCTACCTCCAGTGATAAATGTTTAGTACCATTAGGAATATTTAGAGGATAGGTAGGTGGTAAGCTGTGAAGGGCATCTCCCTAATGGAGTTCCAATGCTGCCTTGAGACAGCCTCACAGACTAAGTGTGTGGTCCTAGGTTGATGGCTTTAAATGAAAAAGCACACATTTGGGCTTTAGACTCTGGTATATTTATTTAAAAATCAGTTGCTTTACTGTGGAGTCAAAACTTGTGTACCATTTGACTTAGAAATGCATCTCCTCCAGATTCTTTGAGTGCTCAGAAAGCTGCCATGCTTTAAAGCACATAGGATCACCTAGCCCTAAAATTTCTGGCATCAGAGAGGGAAGGTCTCAATAAGAGTCTATGAAGTTGAACCACTTGGCAACATGAACTAAATTATCTGTTGCCAATCACTACCTTTAGAAAAGGGTCCCCGCTCACACTTTTCCTACTATGTGTATATGTAAATGATATTTTACATAGTGACACAGCAGCCCTTGTTTGCCAGTTGTTTATAAAGGGTTTCTGAGTATTTTTATGTAAATTAATTCTTTATGCTTGTGTTAATAACTTTTTGATTGCAAGTGGTAGAACTCCAGCTGGTTTGAGAAAGAGGGGAATGTTTTGGAAGGTTATAGGTTTATCTTATATAACCTAAATTCAGGTGGGGGAGCTATGTGGCTAGACCTTAGGGACAACAGGATCTAGACATTCAAATGCCCTCAGAGCTCCTGCTCTCTCCAGCTGTCAAACGTGTTTCTTTCTGACTGTTGGTTTTGCCCTCCACTGCTGTAGAGCAATGTCTTCCGTGTGGCTGAGAACACATGGCTGATGATGCCAAGTCTTGTATCTCATAGCTCCTGCCATTAGTTTTATCAGCTGTCACTTCTCAGCTGTAGTTCAGTCAAGCCCACAGACAGGCACACCTCTAGATCCATCAGTAGTGACCAAACGTCTCATGCAAGAACATGGCAGTCTCCACTAGGTAGCGGTGGGGAGAGAGGTTCTCAAGACAAGGGAGGTTTGCAGAAGAAAATATGATAGCAGTCCATCACAGTTTCCAGCCAGAAATAGAAGAGCCCTAAGGACAGAGGTGGTAGTATGTCGAGTAGAATGTTTTAAGGGCTCAATGCATGTTCAAGGATGGCTGCTATCCAGATAACTTTTAGGGCTTGAAAACTACAGCTGTTCCAACTATAGAATTGGTTAGAGCAAATCTCCCACATTTCCTTGACCTCACAACATAGGTTATCTGTGGTGACACTGCAGTTAAGCATGTGGGCTCTGGAGCCAGACGTCCTGAGTTGAAATCCTCCTATCTGGCTCTGTGCCCATGGGCAAGTTACTTATCCCCTGTATCTCAATTTCCTCATCTGTTAAACGGAGTTAGTACCTTCATCAGAGGCATGGCTAAAGACTCAGTGAGGTTTTAATACCTGTACCTGACAAATGTAATGAGTTAGATGTTGTTATTCTTCTCCTCACAGTTACATAATTGGAAACAGAAACTACAGGAAAAATGTCTGTGTGTCTGCATATGCTGTTCTTTCTGCTGGGATGGCCTTTCTCCTGCTCTCCTGACATGCCAATCTCTAACAAAGCCAGAGCTCCGGCTTCTTTCTTCTGGTTGCTCAAAGCACACGAAAGGCAGAAAACACAGACCTACCGCTGTGGGCTGTGGGGTTGCTGATGCTGCTCTTCCTGTGTCCCGGGGGCAACTTTGAGAGTTTGTGCTGTTTGTTTCATTTACATATTTTAGAGGTTAGCAGATGACAGAAGACCAGCTTTTGGTAGGATGACTAAAAACATGCACATTTCAATTTTCTCTCATTGGCATTGCCTCTGCCATTCTACTTGGCGTTTCTTCCTTCAACTCTTGTTTTGTTGAAATCCTATCAACCCTTTAAATTGCAGTTCAAATGCTGTATTTAGAATCAGGCATTCTCTGAACAGGCCAGGTCTCTGCAATCTCTTAATACACCTTCCTCCCCAGTCAGTTCGCACTTTTGTGTTTTGAACATGTTGGTTTGCCTGAAAACAAACAAGACATAGAAATTTTGCTCTTATAGTTGCCTAAGAAAATTATTTAGTCAAATAAACGTAACTTTTTGCTTATGTGTAGACCATATGTAATCAGTTCTGACTTTAAAAATATCAGTTTGATATATTTTTAAATATAGCTGTGGGTCTAGTAACCAGGAAAGAGTCCTTTTATTTCCTGAATTCTTATACTTAATTTTAAAACATATCTTTGCATTATTGGCAAAATTGAGCCTATTAAACTATTAATTTTATTATAAGATGAACTGGAAATTCTGATTTCCTGATTCTATTAGATTTTAACTTAAATTGTTAAGGATAGAGAATCCAAACGATCTTAAGAAGTCAAAAGAAAATTTGAAAACAGGAAGAAATGTGTGGAATTTATGCTATTTCCTAGTAGGTGTCAGTGATAAGATTAAAAAGCAGTGAGGCTTTTATGGATAAAGACCAGCTGCCTATTTTGGAACTGAGGACAGCTGATGTCCTAGGTACCTTCATTGTGAGTGTGTGTCTGTGTGTACATGTGTGCCCGCAGTCGCTTCAGTCATGTCTGACTCTGCTACCCTGGAGACCATAGCCCACCAGGCTCCACTGTCCACGGGATTTTCTGGGCAAGAATACTGTAGTGGGCTGCTGTTTCCTCCTCCAGAGGATCTTCCCGACCCAGGGATCAAACTGAACCTCCTGCATTGCAGGCAGATTCTTCACCATTTGAGCCATCAAGGAAGTCCCTTCATTGTGAATAATCATAGACAAAAGTATTTACAATATCAAGTTGCATAAAAGTGCTTATTTTCCCTGCACACTTTTTATGATTCAGGTGGTCATTTTTTTTTCCAACAGGAGGTGCCATATGAGATGGATGTGGGCACAACTTGGAATTGTTTCTAGTTTCAGCTTGAGTCCCTTGTCCATGAACACAGAGGACATAATACCTGTGTGGAGAGGATCTGAAGGCATGAGATCTGGAAGTGCATGTCTGGGAGTCCCAGTGTTCATTGTTGGCAAACCTTTATTTTTCCACCCTACAAATAGTAAGTATTCATTCATGGAATATTTTATCTAAGTATTCATTAGTATTAAAAAAAGAATGTGTTTTTAATACTTTAATGGTTACATCAAAACAGGAAAAAAGAACAACAACAAAAAAAAGGTAGGGGAAGATTTTTCCTAAGCACTGCTGAAATTTTCCAGGATGATTAACTTAAAAAAACAAAACACAATACCTTAAGCCACTATTTCTATTGGCTGGCTTCTAAATAGGTCACCATGGCTCTGTCTTCAAAAGTGCAACAGTACAGGCTGAAACATTTTAAAAATGCAGGCATGCTGTGTCAAATAACTTGCTAGACTGGTCTTTTTTCCCTGGTGACCTGATGGATTTCTAGAGATGATCCTTTCCTCTGATTACATCTCCTCTCTCTCAAGACTGTCTCAGCCTCTGTCTCAAGACTGTATCATCTGTTTTTCTCTTCCCAGTTTCCCCCTTCACTCTCTCGTCCCCTCCAGCATCTCTTCTTCACTAGCACTTTTCTATCTAGCCCAGAAACTCAGGCTTTTGACATACTCAAAGAATCTTTCCTGCATCCTGCCTCTCTGACACTTACCTCATTCCCTCCTCTTCCCAGCCAAGTATCTGAAAAAGAAAATTTTATTCCTGATGCTTCCCCCTCCACTTTAACTCCAGAGTCTGGCTTCCACCTTCGGAATTTACTGCAAGTACCCTTGCAAAAGTCACGGATGTTCAGTTAACGCCCAGCTCAATGTCCTTTCTCTACTGCCCTACTGCAGTAGCACTGTGGACACGGGGCACTCCAACTGGCCCATCAGCAAATTCACTTGTTCAGCATCATTGCTAGTTCTGGCTCCTTTCTCGGTCTCCTTCAATGGCTGTCCTTCTTCCACTCACCCCACCGTTAGTGGCTGACATTGCTTTTGGTCCTCCTCTTGCTTTTTTATGCTTTTTACTGGTGAACTCAGTCATCCCCATAGTGTTAGCTATAGCATATACTCACATTCTAATAACCCCAAATTTTGTATTTCCAGAACTGAGATGGTCATAAATGATGTCTGATCCCATAACTTTTTATATACAGTAGAAGTAACTTTTTAAAAGTTAGTGAGAAAGAGAAATAGTTGGGAAATAAAATGGAGCAAGGAATGAGGTGCTTATTACAGATACCTAAATACTTGCTAGAGGTAATATTTAGTGTATTCAATATGACTCTAATCTTTCTTGCAGCTGGTGAGAAGAGAAAAAATCTGATAAGATATGTAATTCATGATATCTATAGGAAAAAACAAAACCAGTTTCCCCACACAGCTATTCCTTCTGCTACCACTGGAAAGATGTCTCATGAAGAGGATCTTGGATAATACACTGACTGATATCTTTATACCTGTATCATAAATGAATATTCATTTTTCTTTTAAAAATGACATATGCAGGATGGAGTGTGATATGATTATCCAGTTTGAGCATCACTTATGGTACTGTTGTGAACTAGTCAGAATTTGATTTGGATCCACTGTAATTTGCACTTTTCTTCCTGGACCTCCAGTGGGTTTTCCTAAAGTAGGCTAAATGGAGGCCGTTTCTGTACATTGTACATAGAATATCAGGAGTAGAATTTGCTAAGTTTAAAATGTGCAATGGATGGGATAACTTCACATATTAAATAATGCATACATGTAACCAGGCTGGCTACCTAATTTAGGTGGAATGACTCATGCTCCTTGCCTTAGGAACAGTAGATGATAAAGAAAAGGAGGGGTTGAGTGCAGGGAGAAGGCAATATGGATGTACATTCTTATTTTCCTTAAATAGTGTGATGGAATATGTCCCTAAAACATCTGTCCTCAGCACAGATGGGACTCTCTACCTCCCTGCTGGACACCAGCAGGGTCCTTCTGCCCCTCCATGTCACCACTCACTCTTGTCTCCTGTTCTCCATGAGCCATGTGACAGAAGACCAGTCCTGGGTAACTGCCTGGTCCCTCTTGTGTTTCTTGTTCTTACATGCGTCATCCAGTGCCTGGCCTTTGTCCCAGAGCTGTCTACAGTTCTCAGCAGCCCTGAGTGGGGGACTCACTGGCGTTGACGTCACCTGTCCCGTTCCCCTCGTTTGCACCTGTGCTAACGTGGCCAGGCCGTTTCCACCGTGACACTGCCTGCTTTGTTTATTGATATCAGGAACTGGATCAGGATGTTCATATATCAGGTGAATGACATGTTTGGTAGGAAAACAGTTACAAAATGAGACATATATAGATTTAAAACCACATGTCAAATACACTGATATTTGTTCTTAATCTTTATTCACCAGGGAGCAATGATTGAGGACCCAAGCAGCAGAATATTATCTCCTGAAAAACACAGGTTCCAATTTTTGACTGGTTCAAATTTAATCCTCTGAAGCTGCATGGCATCTTTCAAATTGCTGTAGAGTGCCTAACAGGCAGGCTCTTTGGGCAGGAGACCCAGAGTCTTGAAATTTCAGAAGAGGGTATGCTGAGATCCAGGCCTCCATCCTTCTGTGGAAATGTTCCTCCCTGTATATTGCAACACTCTTGCAACAGTCCTCTAGAAATGTCTCCTTTAGGCAACTCTGGTTTAGAGCTTCCTCATGTTTGTGGTTTTCTTTGGAATCCTGTACTTAGGCCACTTTGGGATGCTTATTGTCCTGTATACAGGCAACTGATTTTTCTCTTGAATATTATTATCATCTATTAGAGTGGGATTAGATATTTCCAGCTCTGATGTCCTTTGCCTGGGACCTGCCAATTTACTGACTAGGTTCCAACATGTAACTGAATCTCTTCTACCAGCTGTGGAAACCTAATATGGAGACAGAGGATCCTTGGGGCACCATGCCTCACGCTCTCTAAATAGAATCTCCCTGTCACACCAAATGTTCTGTGAGGCTTTGATAAAATGAAAAACAGAAAATACAACCAAACAGCATTCATGACAAGAAGCCCTCGATCCCTGACAAGCCTTAGCTTGGCTTTGACAGAGCTCCTGAAACAGCCATCGTCCTTGAGTTTGTTTCCGCGTAATGTTGTTTATAGCCTCTTCAGATAATTGCCACTAGTGACCCCGGCCCCAAGGTCAGCCAGCTTCTTCCACCTAACTGGACTCTAACCTTCCCAACCTTTATGGCACAGAGACAGTCACATAAGCTCTGCTTTAGCTTTCTGAGGATGATTCTGGAGTCCTTACCTAGAGTAGGTTGGGAGCCACATTGGTGTCATTTCCCCAAACTGGGGACTGACCTCTGCACTTTCCTCGGTTCCTAAGGACTGG